>NC_056741.1:344796140-344956140 GCF_019279795.1 Protopterus annectens | reverse complement strand
ATTATTCACACTAACAGTTCCACCAGAATAAAAATGGAATTAGCTGCAAACTGTATATCCTCTCCCTCAGTAACAGAAGTCACTAACGGCTGATTCGTCTTCCTCCTTACTGCCTGTTGGTTGATGTCATCTCCTTCTCCACTACTTTGAGAAGGATTTAAGGTGGATTTGGATTTGACAGTATCATCAGATAAGGATTCACATTGTCTCGGCAACCTGGCATCTGGGGCAACCTTAAAACTTTTTTTAAGGTCTTTCCCCGTTCTATAAGTTTGTGGGAGAAAGTATCATACGTAGCTCCGGATTCCTGAATAGCCAAATCCCTGGCAATTTTCTTAGTTTTTTGTTGCACAATAACTCTTTCATGTTTGTCCACATTATTCAAAACTTGTAAATACTCCAGTTTCAAATCACTACAGTTGTCCAAAAGCTGGTTCACTTTTTTATCTATTTCGGTAAGGCTGCCTTTCAAATCTTGCAAAATGCCCAAATTATTCTTAATAAGTAACTTCAAGAAGTCCCTGCCAGCATTGTCAAAAAAACTAATTAGCTCCTTAAAAAAGGGGCTATCCTTGCTGACACCATTTGGCATTTTAAAAAGTGCAGCCCCTTAGGAACCACTCCAACCTGTATACAATGTTCAAAATACTTGTTTTCAACATATAGCGCATGATAATGCTTAAGACCCTTTTCAAGTCTTTCCAACAGATTTGTAACTTCATTTCTAACAGGAATGTTATCAATATGAAATGTTTCTCCTAGAAAGGGGTCTGTGCTGATATTTAACAGTTTTCTAACAACAATATCACTACTGTTATTCTCCTCAGTCCTATACAGGTGGTATCTGTAGTGTCATCATTAACCAGAGTATTATCAAAGTCATTCATTGAGCATCGCTCATTATAATGCATACCTCTGCAGTTTTCTTTAATTTTAGCAGCCAGGTTAGTCAAGGATGTTTGCATCTCTCCCACCATATACACTAATTCATCCCGAACCTTGTCATGATGTGTGGGAGTAGAATGTAAGGTAAGATCCAATATATTGTCCTCAGGTGCAGAAGCCATGCAGCACAAACGGAAAACAAACAGCCAAAAAATGCACCATGGCTAAAGTGAAGATGTAGAACTAAAAACAAAAAAAAATACTCCACCAACAGCATGAGGGGAACACAAATTAAAGTTTCCAAAAAAGAAACCTTGGAACATTGTTCACCACAAATACATTTTAAAAAAGAAGTACTGTGCGATAATTCACAAAGACAGTGACATCAAAATATTTTTGTTCTGGCAACAAATCATCTGCAAACCTTTTATAAAAATAACAATATTTTCAAACAAAGGAATAAAAGGTAAGATTTCTAAATCCCACCATCCCAACACTAAATTAGCTTATGTAGGACCAACAGTGGCCCCCATAGCAACTCCCTTTAATTGCTTATAAAAACAGTTGTTGAACATAAAGTAATTATTTTCCAAAAGCAACTCCAGGAGTGCCATGTAGGTATTGATCCTGCTATTGCTTAAATTGGAGTGTTTCCTCAAAAGCCACCTGATGAAATCAACACCAGAATACTGTGGCATACAGGTGAATAAGGATACAATATCAACAGTGAAAATAATAAATTCTTCTGTTACGTTGGAGGGAACCATAGAAAAAGATCTTAACTTGTCCAAAAAGTCCCATGAGTCAGCAATGTAGGAAGGCAGATTCTGCACATAAGGCTTAAAAATGAAATCCAAAAACACAGAGATGCAATCACTGCAGCTCCCAGAGGCAGAAATAATAGGTCTGAATGGGGGATTTGTGGTACTTTTATGTAATCTGGGGAGTATTTTTTGGTTTATAGAAGCAGACTTATCTGGATCAGGTCTAGAATATGACCAGTCCTCTGAACCACAGACAATAAAGGAATGCTAGTTTTTTCTATGTGGCCATGAGAGGCATCCTCCTGCCAGTTCTATCCAGTGCAGGAGCAGATACATTTCCAAATATCACATAAACCTTTAAAAAGGTATACAAACAAAGGAACATTTAATAATGATTGAAGAATGTGGGAATAAAAAAAAAAGAGCTCTGTTGAAATGGCAGGCACAGTGGGGTGACAGCACATATGTAGTCAACTTGTTATATTGTTTGTAGGTGCTTAGAGAATGGGCACACTGTAAATCAGCACCCTGACTTGGGACAAGCATTCTCCAGTAGGGTATTAACGTACAAGTAATGCCCACTGAAAAATGAATCTGCCACTTCCTGGCAACATATCTAGCTGCTGTGGAGCTGAAACTGCTAATAAACTGACGTCCATCATTACTTTTACACTCACTAAGCAGCGCTTTTGCTGTTTAGTGAGTGTAAAAAAAAAAAACAGAAAGAAGTGTATGCGTGTGTATGTGTGCATGTGTGTGTTTATTTGTGTGTGTGTGTGTGTGTGTGTGTGTGTGTGTGTGTGTGTGTGTGTGTGTGTGTGTGTGTGTGAATGCATGCATTAATGAAAGCACTGAAGACTGTGTGTGTGACAGAGATCAAGAGAGAGAGAGACAGAGGCCTTGTGTGAGTGAATGTGTATATGAAAGTGGAAGTGACTGTGTGTGTGTGTGTGTGTGTGTGTGTGTGTGTGTGTGTGTGTGTGTGTGTGTGTGTGTGTGTGTGTGAGAGAGAGAGAGACAAAGAGAGAGAGACTGTGAGACAGTGAGAGCGATCTTGAGTGAGTGAATGCATGTATGAAAGTAGAAGTGACTGTGTATGAGAGAGTAAGAATGGACTGTCTGTAAAATTGTTGTGTTTGCTTACTTATTTTGTTTTTAAGTACTGTATTATTTTTTATATATTTTTGATATAAAATGCTTCCTCCCAACACCATTAACATATATTACAGAAAGTTTGAAACATTAGGCAGAGGAACTATTTCACATCAAAAAATATACAAAAAAAATATATATAGTACTTAAAAAAATAAGTAAGTAAAATGCAACAATTTTACAGAAAGCCCATTCTCTAAGGGCAATAATGCCCAACAGGTGTGTGTTAATTAATTAATTAATTTATTGATTTATTTATTTAACATTTGTTTACCGGGAAAGTCTGACTTGGAATGAAGCCAATTTTCATCAGAGGCCCAGGGAGAAATGGTCCAGATGCATGTCTTTGTGACATGCGAGGAAACCAGAGCACCCAGAGGAAGCCCACACGAACACAGGAAGGACATGCAGACTCCACACAGAAGGCACCTGTTTCATTGGGCCTCATAACATCCCTGGCCAGGTATTAATTGCACATCAACACACACCCTGTAGGGCATTATTGCTTACATGTTTGTCCATGGCTGGGGGAAATCTGAAAAAAATCCCAAATTCTGATCGGTAGAAAGAATGAACCCAATCAAAAGACCAGCCAATGGGGTCTGCAATGTTTGACTGCATGCTTTTTGAAAATGTATTACCCATAACTACACAGATCTCCTCAGGAACTAATTTGAATTTATTAACCATATAAATATATGAATAGATCAAGGTAAGCAGCAAGTAAGATATGTAAAAATCAGTGATATAAGCAAGGTGGCCTGAATTTTTTTGAAAATTAAATGTATTCATTTTGTGCAATTAATGCTTTTGCATTACTGAATTATGACTGAGGGTGTGATATCTCTCCTAAAGTACCGTTTTTTGTTCAAACATGACATTGCAGAGCACACCAGTAGAGCAGTGAGATAGCAGACTACTATCTCCTCCCGTTTATCATGAGTAGTGCATCTGTTGAGTTCTTAAAGTTGTTCTGCACATAACATACCCTGTAGGCACAATTCAACTAAGATGATGAAGTGACAAGTAATACCTCTTATTAGGAAAGTGATTCAGTGTATCTGCACAGTGGTCCCAAGAGAAATATGTTAGCACCGTGACTACAGAACCACAGACATTACTGGAGTGCCAGAAATAAGCTACTCAGTAATTTTGTGCAAAATAGATGATGTAAGAGAATGTAATACATGTTAGAAAACTGCTAAACTATTGCACTACGGTGCCCCAAGCAGGTGTTAGTAGACCCAATCTTCCACAGAAGTTTACAGGGGTAATTCAGTATGATGCCCTTTCATTTTTATCTAAATTGAATGTAGCCAAGACAGAGAACAAAATTTATCTGAAAAGTGAGTTATACAAACTGAGACAACACAATATTGTGCTGTTATATAAAATGTTATCATAAAATACTGGAAATAAAAATGCTTTGACCTTCTAAAAGCAGAAGTCATGGAGTGTCATGCAGTATATCACGTCACAAACTGAACTTTCTTGAAATGCATATGCAGGTCTTTTAAAATATTTAAATGCATTTTCAGAGGGAAGAAAAATCAGTGCGGCATGTGTGCTACTTCATGCCCAACTATGAAATACATCTTAAATGAAAAATATGGAGGGCTATTCCAAACAGCTGTGATATTTGTATATTTTACAGCTACATATTGTACCATTCCTGAGAAGATTTTGTTTGTTTGCTTTTAAACAATGATTCATCTCATGTGATACACAGAGAATCAAAACAAAATCATGTAAAGGCGTACGTATCACCCAGACCACAAGGGCAAGCGTAAATGGATATAGATTGCTTAAAGTTATAGTTCAATTGTCACATTTTAAGGAAGTAATGAGAGTACCCAGAGAAAATATACACAGACAAGGGAAAACAAGTACACTGCATCTAGACAATGACAAGACCCAAGGACCAAACCTAGGGCACTGCAGGTGTGAGGCAGACATCTTTGTGAAGACCCAGGGCTCAAGCTGGGACTGGAAGGGTTTGAATCACACCCTTACCAACCAAATGTGAAGACAAATATACATGAGGGACAGGGCCTATGAACCTTGGATCCATTCCATTACCCCAAGTAGGTCTGTTGATTACTAGAGGGATGGTTTGTCAAGTCACACCACTGGTACCCACAGGTTAAAATAAGAAAGAAAAGTACACATAAATCAGTTTCAATAGCCAAGTCATTAAATTCAACCTGACCCAAAGACCATAAAGGGAATATGCACTGGGGAAGGGCTTTTAACATCTGCCCACAGAGAAGGACCACACAGTGACCACTAACTTAGTTGAGGTTTTGGTTTATCATCACAGGCCCTTTGGATATTACTGTCTATGAATGACAGTGTCTTCCAGTGCCCTTTATGCATTTTAACTGCCTTCCAAAGAAGTCATTTTTCACAGACACACACACACACACACACACACACACACACACACACACACACACACACACACACAAACACACAACACATTCTCTCGTTCTCGCATTCTGACAAGGTAATACAGCCACCACTCTAGAATGGTTGGACTACAGACCCAGTAATTATCATGCCATTCTTAGTTATTAGCCAGTTGTTAAGTGTAAGAATTAATATCTCTCCAGAAATGTGTTCAATCAGTCTGGTTTTTGGAGAGGGACATTACTGCCTGTCAGCCTACATTAATAAATGATACCCTCTTCTGAAATGATAAATAATAATGCATAAGTAAATAATAAATACCACCAAAATGTTTAGCAGAACATTTTTTCAGGAACCAGAGCTAATTACAATACAACTTTATTTTTAAAATGCAATGCTTTGCTCCTTCTGGATTTAGCTTGGAATTTAGGTGAATGATTTTAATGTTTAAATGCATAATTATTAGTTGGTGTTTCTATTTTATCTATATGCTTGATTTGTAGTTTTCTTCTGTCTGGAGTGCAGTACCCAAGGGCTAGGGGAATAAAGCTTTGTGACTTGTGCTGTGGATGGAGCTGTGATTTTATATAATTACATCAGTACTTTCCCACAGACAGCAAACAATAGAAAACAATAGAAATGGGGAGTTTTTAAAGTTACGTAGATTATGAAACACTGACACAGATTTATAGGTTGAGTCTATATTATATAGTTGAAGTTTCAAAACTTTGAACCTCACATGAGCAAACTCATATGACCGAAGTTCGAAACATCAACTATATAATAGAATAAAAAAACTTACCTTACTGCTCTGAGCAAGGGGGCAAGCCCTCCTGCACCCCCCACACACCCACTACTTAAATATACCAACTCCGAGAATGCACTTTAGTGCAGAAGGGGAAACTTTCACATTTTGCGCGTGAAACACCGTTGACTTTCACCTTCAACCTTTCTGACGTTCGATCATATGATGTCGACCATCTATGATTCGAACATCGGAACAGTCGCTCATCTAATATAGACCCTATAGGTTCATAGTTAGGTACTAGGCTATCGGCCCTAGGGCCTATACAAGCCTAGCCATAAAGATTCCCTGGCTATTGCTTCCCACAAATATTTACTTTCCTGGACCCCTGCCTAGCAGGGCTACTGATGTGATCCCCAGGGTGAATTTCCTATATCCTATCCAATCATCAAGGTTCCTCCAGCCATGTACAGCTGCGGCAAATGCATCTGCTGCCAGTACATAGCCAAAGGGGAACACTTCACCCTAAAATCCCTAGGCTCATTTTCACCTTCCAGCAAGCATTCAACTGCAACACTGCAGACATAGTGTACCTAGCAATCTGCGAGCCATGTGGAGCCTACTATGTAGGCAAATCAGCAAGAAAACTAAGTGACTGAATCAAGGAACACTACCAAACCATTAGAAACCAAGATACTAAAAATGCTGTAGCAAAACACAAATATACCAGCCCGGTTTGCACTAAATTCCTCTTCAGGATCCTGGACAAAGTCACCACCCCCCACGGTGGTACCAACCCCCAGCTGAGTTACTTAGATGGCAGGTGAAACTCCAGGCTGACACACTCCCAGGCTTGAATGGGAACCTAAATGTAAAAAGCTTACTAAAATGGATCAGATAAGGTGGAGCTAACCCCTCCCCCTCAATAGCCAGAGAAAAGTCTTAAATGCATGAACCTGCAATTTAAGAATTGTATTTCTGAAGAAGTCTGGCCATATAACACTACCTAACGAACAAAAGTGCTCAAATATCTTATGATGTTTTTATTTTCTTGAATAAAGCTTTGTAAAATTTTGGTCATAGTTCCGTATTTCCTCCAGATCAAAAGGTTTTTACTCTCATGGTTACAGCGTACTCTGACCTTTCGTCAGTCAGTGCTAGTTTTTCTATTTAGTCTATATACTTGATTTGTAGTTTTATTCTCTCTGGTAAGCAGTAGCCAAGGGCCAGGGGAATAAAGTTTTGTGATTTGTGCTGTGGATGGAGTTGCGATGTTATATAATGATATCAGTCCTTTCCCACAGAGAAAACAACAGAAAATTAAAAAAAAAAAAAAAAACAAACAGTATTTCAGCCTTTGCTTCTGTCTTCTGTTTGTATAATTAACTATGTGTATCTGTCCCGTTGCAGGCTGTTATTCTTTCAATTGCATTTTTATGACCCTTGGTTTCCTGACACAGGAAAAGTAAAAAGTTTTATTTTACAAACCCCATGTCTTAGGGTCATAGGTTGATACTAGGCTATCTGCCCTAGGGCATTTATAAGCATAGCCAGAGTGTGTTCCCTTTTAGATTAGTTGACTGTGCCTCTGTATAGTAGGTCACAGAAGATAGGCCTTTTAAGGTTAGTTTACTGTGCTTCTGTATAGTAGGGACACAGAAGAGATCCCAGGGGTAAACCTATGAGCTCCCATCCACTCGTCAAGATTTCTCTTGAAGAGGGTCATTGAGGGGCTCTGCCTAACATGGATTGGGATTTTGTTTCAGAGTGAGGGGAGCCTCTGGGATATGAATCTGTCCCTCCAGCATGTCCTATTTATTTCTGTGCTGATGTTTAAGTCCCTGGAGTGTGTAGTTCTAAGGGATTTAGATTTCCTGAGGTGGAGCATGTCCATTAATTCTGGTTTGGACATGGCTTTATACGTCAGGCACAGATCGCCTCTGAGTAGGTGGTAAGCAACTGAGTAGAGCTGATGTTTCTTTAGCCTAACTGCGTAGGGCATCTGTTTGAGTCCCTTGATCCTCTTGGTGAGGTACTTTTGAGGTCTTTCCAGTTGCTGCAGGTGTCGGGTAAGGTACATCCCAAATGGGGCATTGTATTCAATTATGGGCCTGATGAGTGATGAGTAGAGGGGCACAATGACCTCTCTTGATCTAGATGTGAACCCTTTTGTGATAAGGTGGGCTATATAGAAGGTCTTTCTAACCACTTTGGCAACGTGATTGTCAAAGGAGAGATTGCTATCTACTTGGGTCCCCAAATCCCTAATTACTTCTTCCGTACTTAATGGATTACCACCTATGTGGTAATTTGTGGGCACTTTGTTTTTGCCAAAGGGGATGACTATGCACTTTTTGGCATTTAGCTTTAGGCCATGGCTCTGGCACCAGTTATCCATCTCTGTGAGACCCTTTTGGAGGATGCTTGCATCAGTCGATAATAGCACCCAGTTTGCAGTCATCTGCAAACTCGGTCAGCCATAGTTCTCCCATGTTAGCCTGCACCTCAGAGAAATATATACCGAACAAGAGAGGTCCCAGGACTGAGCCTTGTGGGACGCCACGTGTAACTGGTTTAGAGTCGGACATGGCACCTGCAATTCTGACCATGTGGGTTCTATCCCTGAGCCAGTTTGCAACCCATCTTGTGACATAGGGGTTGATATTCAAGCTGATGAGCTTATTTATGATGCCCGAGTGGGGTATTGTGTCGAAGGCTTTTGCGAGGTCCAAGTAGGCTGTGTGGACTACCTTCCCTTCATCTATGGCCTTGGTGACTGTTTCAAAGAAGTCGACCAGGTTCAAGAGGAAAGATCTGCCCTTAACAAAGCTGAATTGGGTAGGATCCAGTGTTTGGAGGTTCCCAATGTCTTTGTTTATGAGTTCCATGATGATACACTCCATAGCTTTGCAGACCAGGCTAGTCAGGCTTATAGGGCGATAGTTTCCGGGGTCCGTTGTGGCACCACCTTTGTGGAGTGGGACCACTGTTGCTGTACGCCATTCCTTGGGTACATATCCTGTAGTAAGGATGAGATTGAACAGTGACTTTAAGTGATGGTTCAGTTCTTCTTGGAGCTCGTGTAAGACGCAGCCTGGGACACCGTCCGGTCCCATTGATGCTGTGTTTTTTGCTTTGGAGAGGGCAGCTTTCACCTGTGCATCTGTGATGTCAGGGAGGCTACAATCTGTTGGAATAGACATTTTCTCTTTGGGGGGGGAGGGGGGGGAGTTTGCACTGAACCTGTCTGCCAGGATGTTGGCAATGTCTGTGGGTTCAGTGTATTTTTTGTCATTTTTCACTAACTCAGAGCATATTTGGGAGTTGCCACCCAGGTTCCTGACATAACTAAAGAAGGCCTTGTTATTATCTTTGAAAGCTGGCCTTAGATAATTTTATGAGGGATCGTAGTTTCTTGCTAGTACTGATCAGAGATGCCTTCCCTTTTTGGGATTTTGCTCTATCATGTAGTAGCTTCCTCCTTCTGTTGTATAGCTTATTTATGGCTGGGGTCCACCAGACAGGTCTCCTGCCTTTGGAGGAGTGAGTCTTGGTTTTATTTGGGATAGCATGATCCATGCATTCCTGTAGGTGTCCATAGAATGCATTTGTAAAGGATTCTGTGGTTTGGGTCGTATTTTCCACTGGCCCGGGGGGTTTGAAGGATTGCACCTTGGTTTTGAGAAGTGTGAAGTTTGCTTTTGAGAAGTTATTCACCGTGGTTTCCTCGGCTGGGGGTGGGGATGGGATATGGATGTCCAGTGAGATTATTTTATGGTCAGATCATACCAATGAGGGGTATACCTCTGGTATGAACATAGAGTCCCCATGTTGGTGATGATCAGGTCCAATATGTTTTCCCCTCTTGCGGGAGTGGTGACCAGTTGTTCCATAGCATTTGAGTTTATAAATTCTAGGAACCATTGGGCGAGGGTGTTGGGGCTTGAGTAGTGCTTCCAGTCTATGTTTGGGTAGTTGAAGTCACCCAATATGATGGTGTTTGGGGAGACCTTCATATTCTCCAGTGTTCTCAGGAAAGCTGAATGGGGTTCCTGAGTTTGGGAGGGTGGTCTGTAGTGGGCTACAAACTGAAAGGCAGTTTTGCCCACTGTTAGTTGCACATGGATGGTCTCCGATGCTTCGTGCAGTGCCACTAACCTGGAGGTGTGGGTATCTTTGATGAATATGGATACTCACCCTCCTTTTGTGGTTCGGTCCGAGTTTTGGGGCCGCAAAGCATGGTATGAGGTATAACCTGGTAGTGCTGGGGTGCTCTCAGGAACCTTGAATCAGGTTTCTGTTACTGCACAGATATCGATATTCTCCATACTGAGGAGAGCCTCGAGTGCGTGCATCTTGAGGTTTAGACTTCTGGCGTTGAGCAGCATTACCCTTAGTTTCTTTTTCCTTGTGTTGTCTAAGGAGGTGGGTTTGTCTTTTGAGCCTTGCCTAAAAAAGGCACTATGGGAGTGGCAAGAGCCTTAGCCAATATTCAAAAGCCAGGGGTGACAGGTGCAAGCCGCCCCTGGTGAAGCAACGTGACTTGTCGAGCATGTCATCCCAGGCTGACAGACACTGGATCCCTTTTGAATGACACCAATACTTTAGCCAGTTGTTAAAATTGATCATTTTGTCTTCATACTGTGGCATCATTCTTGGTGAGGGTAAGATGCTACTCAAGGTCAGGGTCATAGCAGCCTGGGCTACATGATCAGAGAGCTCCTCTGTGTCTCTTTTTATGTAGTCCAGGGAGGTACGTCTCAGGTCATTCACACCAGCATGGACAATGATGGAGTCATATTTGTACTTGCTTTGGAGTGACCTGAGTGCTTGTGTTATGTGGTGGATTCTGGCACCCGACAGGCAGCTTACAGTGACCTTCTCCTTGTTCAGCCTGGTGAGTGGGACGTCAGTGTGTCTGACTATAGAGTCACCTATTGCAAGTGTATTAGGTGTGTTGTTTAGCCTTAAGGGCTGTGACTGTGTGGCACACTGACTTTGTA
Organism: Protopterus annectens; assembly: GCF_019279795.1. Taxonomy (NCBI): domain Eukaryota; kingdom Metazoa; phylum Chordata; order Ceratodontiformes; family Protopteridae; genus Protopterus; species Protopterus annectens. The sequence continues at coordinate 344,945,182 of NC_056741.1, read as the reverse complement.
AACTTTGTGATACGTGGGTATTGTTGTGGGGTAGCGGTTGCTTGGATGTCTGCTTTGGAGGTCTCTGCTGCTTGGGAAGATTTTTATTTAGAGCCTCCGAGTATGTTTTTGTGTGTTTATGTGTTTGGTTTGCTGTTGCGATAGGTCTATGTGAGACTGGATTTGTGGTGTGTGTGGTTACCTTCTCCTCCTGACTGACTGTGCCAGTACTGGGTTGAGAGAGCTCAGCCTCCAGTTTGGCTATATAGTTGCATCTCTCACATATATTTGAGCTTGTTGGGAGGAGGAGAGGGTGGTCTGTGTACATAAGGCAGTTATAACATTGCCTCAAGATTCCCAGATTCACCAGCTGGACTGGAGAGTAAACCCAAAACTGACTTTTGGACATGCCAGAATAGTATAAGGAACTACTTTTTGACTGATCAAAACGGACCAATAGGGAGCCAAGTGCTTAAAGGGAGTATAAGAGTGTGTAGTGGTTTAGTTTATTAGTGCTTACTTATAAGATTACTTATACGAGTAACTGTAGGGCTTTAGAATGAAAATAGAGTGCTTACTTTGAGATTTAGAATAGTTCTAAGGGAAAAAGTGAAGAGTAGACTTTGTGGAGCCGGGAATAGTTTAAACCCATTTAAGTGGCGCTGCCCGATCCTGCGCTATGCCCAAAATCGTCCAAAACCACGCAAATGCAGGTTTTAAAGCAGGGAAACTGAAAGAGATAGGAATTGACCCAAAATGGCCAATAAGCTACTAGTTTCAGGGCTGAGACCACTCCTCCAGGGACAGATAGGCTGCTCAAAGCTCCCCACTCTCACTGGTGAACAGAGAAGCTTCCTCCTATCCAAGTAAAGATATGGGCAACACAGGAAACTATACCACCATCCGGAATTCAGCAAAACCTGAAATATGGACTAATCTATTTCAGCAAAGGCGGCAAAAGAGAATATTTTGTTGGGTTTTTTTGTTTGTTTTTTTCAGGAAACAGCAGAAAAACACACAGAAAACACTGTAAATGCTATAAACAGGCTAGCACACTTTAGTGTGTAGCCTACAACAGTTATACAATACAAAAGCGACTTAAATTGATATAAAACAAGTGCAAAAACTGTAAAAAGCAGAAGCCAAATGCAATTTAAACTTTTTAAAGCACAGATCAGTTAGAAATTCTCTTTTTAGGTGGGAAAAGGCAGTCAGAGCAAAAAACAGAGAAAAAAATACTTAAATCTGGAAAAGTCTCTCTTGGGTCTCTCTGTTGCCTGTATCACTCTGCAGGACACCACGGGGAACTGTGCGGAGTTGTATACTGGTGCAAAACCACACAAATGCGGGTTTTAAAGCAGGGAAACTGAAAGAGATAGGAATTGACCCAAAACGGCCAATAAGCTACTAGTTTCAGGGCTGAGACCACTCCTCCAGGGACAGATAGGCTGCTCAAAGCTCCCCACTCTCACTGGTGAACAGAGAAGCTTCCTTTCCTATCCAAATAAGGATATGGGCAACACAGGAAACTGTACCACAGTCCGGAATTCAGCAAAACCTGAAATCTGGACTAATCTAGTTCAGCAAAGCCAGTAAAAGAGAATATTTTTTTGTTTTTCGTTTTTTTCAGGAAACAGCAGAAAAACACACAGAAAACACTGTAAATGCTATAAACAGGCTAGCGCACTTTAGTGTGTAGCCTACAACAGTTATACAATACAAAAACGACTTAAACTGATATAAAACAAGTGCAAAAACTGTAAAAAGCAGAAGGCAAATGCAATTTAAACTTTTTATAGCACAGATCAGTTAGAAATCCGCTTTTTAGGAGGGAAAAGGCAGTCAGAGCAAAAAAAACAGAGAAAAAAATACTTAAATCCGGAAAAGTCTCTCTCGGGTCTCTCTGCTGCCTGTATCACTCTGCAGGACACCCCGAGGAGCTGTGCGGAGTTGTATACAATAACAAACTTTTTAAATCACAGATTCACTAAAAAACTGGCGTTTTAGGCAGAATTAGTTAAGACAGCAAGAAAAGCAGAAAAGTAATACTTAATCACTCCAAAGTCACTCTTTTGTCTCTCTGCTACTGTAGACTCTGCAGAACACCTGGAAGGCACTTGCTGAGCGGAATACAATCGTAAAAACTGTGCAAATGAAGTTTTTATAGCAGGGAAGTGAAAGAGATAGAAATTAGGCCAAAATGGCCAATAAACTACTAACTTCTGGGCTGAAACCACTCCTCCAGGGACAGATAGGCTGCTCAAAGCTCCCCTCTCTCACAGGTGAACAGAGAAACTTCCTTCTATCCAAGTAAGGTAATGGCAACACTTTTTCCTTTGTGTAACATTCACAAAAAAGTCAAAAGACCACCCATCCAATGTCACAGAAGTATACATATTGCAGAATAAACAGAAGCCTGTGTGTGTATGTGTGTGTGTGTGTGTGTGTGTGTGTGTGTGTGTGTGTGTGTGTGTGTATATATATATATATATATATATATATATATATATATATATATATATATATATATATATATATATATATATATGGATCTACTTCATTTGATTGAAAGACCATTTGATAGAAACTCATTTGGTCGAAATTTCATTGAATAGAAAACCAGTATTCAAGACATAAAACTGGGATTTGTCCCCCTCCCCAATATCGTGTGACCCTGGAGTTGATATATATATATAGTTGGGGGGTGTGGGGGGCAAAGCCCCCCACCTATTTTCATTTAAACGAAGACAAGAAAACAAAAAGTACACATTTTAAACAAAAATAGGTGGGGCTTGTACACCCCTAATGGGCTGTGCCCCCACACCCCTCCTAACTATATATATCAACTCCAGGGTCGCATGATATTGGGACAGGAGACAAATCCCATTTTATGCCTTGAATAATGGTTTTCTATCAAATGAAATTTCGACCAAATGAGTTTTTATCAAATGGTCTTTCAATCAAATGAAGTAGATCCATATATATATATATATATATATATATATATATATATATATAGATAGATAGATATAAATATATATATATATATATATATATATATATATATATATATATATATATAAAACCTTTCACATGTGGCAACAGTCTGAAACATCAAATAAAAAATGCATCCCATTTTGAATAAGTATCTCTACAATGTCACTACAATTCTCCCCCAATAACAATTGCTGGTCTTCTAGGGCACTTGTCAAGAAACATAATTCGAACTCAGGATGCAGTCTCTGGCATTAGCAGTACCACTCGTGTCGTGGATAGTCATATTATAGAGTTGAAAGGCTAAACTCTATCTAAGATTTCCATTTTACCTACTTACCTATGCCACTAATTAAAAGGGTTGTTATTTGTAACCACAGGTGACTTTCTGCCATAGGGGTATATTTATAACTTTTGCAAAGCCCAAATTATGCCCAGACACTCCTTTTGTATGGCTGCATAGGACTTCTTCCTGAGTTGAAGTTAGCAACTCAAGTGCACATTCGGCTTTTCTTCACCCCTTTGGGGAAACCTGGCTAAGTACAGCCTCCACTCCACAGCTGGAAACATCAATCTGCACAATGAATTATTGAGTGTAATGAGGAATGTCTAATATTGGGTGTCCAGCCAAATCCTCCTTGAGTGTTTGAAATGCTTTCTCACAAATTTAAGTCAAGACAACCTTATTTAGTCTATTTTTCTTGGTAAGATCTATAAGGGAAGTAGCTGTCATACAGTTTAATGGAACAAACTTTATATAGTAACCCCACTATGCCTTAGAATGCTCTCACCTGCATCTTGGTAGTATGGGTGGGCCATGTTCAAATAGTTTCAGTTATGGCAGGTTGTAGACTACCTATTCTAAGACCCAGATAAGATAGCTCTGTTATACCACCTGATACGTGTGCTTATAGTCAGACATGTCCATTACAATCTGCCCATATAATGTCATCCAGCTAAGCAATGGTATAACATCCTGCTGCTAGTAGGCTTTGCTAAAGTCAATAGTGGATAGCTATTTAGCCCCACCCATCAAATTTTGGAAAAGTCTCTCTTGGGCCTCTCTGGTGCCTGTATCACTCTGCAGGACACCACGGGGAACTGTGCAGAGTTGTATACTGGTGCAAAACCACACAAATGCGGGTTTTAAAGCAGGGAAACTGAAAGAGATAGGAATTGACCCAAAACGGCCAATAAGCTACAAGTTTCAGGGCTGAGACCACTCCTCCAGGGACAGATAGGCTGCTCAAAGCTCCCCACTCTCACTGGTGAACAGAGAAGCTTCCTCCTATCCAAGTAAGGATATGGGCAACACAGGAAACTATACCACAGTCTAGAATTCAGCAAAACATGAAATCTGGACTAATCTAGTTCAGCAAAGGCAGGAAAAGAGAATATTTTTTTGATTTTTGTTTTTTTCAGGAAACAGCAGAAAACACACAGAACACTGTAAATGCTATAAACAGGCTAGCACACTTTAGTGTGTAGCCTACAACAGTTATACAATACAAAAATGACTTAAACTGATATAAAACAAGTGCAAAAACTGTAAAAAGCAGAAGGCAAATGCAATTTAAACTTTTTAAAGCACAGATCAGTTAGAAATCCGCTTTTTAGGAGGGAAAAGGCAGTCGGAGCAAAAAAACAGAGAAAAAAATACTTAAATCCGGAAAAGTCTCTCTCGGGTCTCTCTGCTGCCTGTATCACTCTGCAGGACACCACGAGGAGCTGTGCGGAGTTGTATACAATAACAAACTTTTTAAATCACAGATTCGCTAAAAAAACTGGCGTTTTAGGTGGAATTAGTTAAGACAGCAAGAAAAGCAGAAAAGTGATACTTAATCACTCCAAAGTCACTCTTTTGTCTCTCTGCTACTGTAGACTCTGCAGAACACCTGGAAGGCACTTGCTGAGCGGAATACAATCGTAAAAACTGTGATTTTATAGCAGGGAAGTGAAACAGATAGAAATTAGCCCAAAATGGCCAATAAACTACTAACTTCTGGGCTGAAACCACTCCTCCAGGGACAGATAGGCTGCTCAAAGCTCCCCTCTCTCACAGGTGAACAGAGAAACTTCCTTCTATCCAAGTAAGGTAATGGGAACACTTTTTCCTTTGTGTAACATTCACAAAAAAGTCAAAAGACCACCCATCCAATGTCACAGAAGTATACATATTGCAGAATAAACAGAAGCGTGTGTGTGTGTGTGTGTGTGTGTGTGTGTGTGTGTGTGTGTGTGTGTGTATATATATATATATATATATATATATATATATTTATTTTGTGTGTATGTGTAAATATATATATATATATATATATATATATATATATATATATATATACATACATACACACACATAATAAGCATTGTCAGGATAAAAGAATAAGAGACAGGAGACATAGATGTGAACAATAAAAAGGCTTACTTTAGACTGATTCAGTATATTAGGCTACATGACACATCAGTCTCCATAACAGTATCTGTCTTAAAAGACACTATTTACATCTACAAATAAATGTGACACTTTTTTACTTAGGACGTACATAAACTCCAGCAGGAGCTTACACTTGTCAATAGCTGGTATACTAAAAATGGGTTCAAACTCAATGCTAAAAAGTGCAACATTGTATCTTTTGTTAAACACGCCCCTTAACTTCAGTTTATAACATAGATAAACACCATTTCAAAATGAAAAGTTCATGAGAGACTTGGGCGTATGGGTGGGCAGCTCCCTTCACACACACACACTCTGCAGCCAATATTAAAATGACATTCGGGAAGCTCAATTTGCAGAAAGTGCTAAAGAAAGTAAAAACAAAATCAACCAGATAAGGTGCTGCATTCCTGGAAATTAACTGCACCCCTATACAACCCCTGCCCACTAGACCCTATTTCTAAAGGCTTAGAAATGGCAGCAATTATTGCTTTCCTCTTCTTAAGCTAAATGGAATGGATTTTCAAAAGCAGTAGGCATTTAATTTCCAGCCAAGGATAAAATGGCAATACAAGATAATTACACAGTGAAAATGATTTATCAAGTACATTTAAAACCATGTTTCAAGAAGAATTAAAAAATAAAGGAAATAGAAAACAAGTCATCCATAACAGTGCAGCTGTTACTAAAGTAAAATTAACTACTTATTTTCATTAGGCCTATTTTATTCAAGAAGGTTTTATTCAGCTATTGAACTTTGAATCATCAGTAAGAAAAACAAAAACAGAATAGCGCATAGCAGGTATTTATTAAGGTTTCTACCTTATATGGCTTCCTACCGTTTTAAGCAAATTCTTCTGAATCTGTCCATTATAATAAGATATCTTAATGTCCTGCCTGTTACCAAGATGGAGAACTTTACTTCTTGACAAACTGACCATCTATGGCTGGCTTAAGGAAGCATTGCAGAATATGATATTTTAACATTACATTTCTGTTATCTGCTTATTTATATTTTTCATTTCTATTACTTCACAACTAAATACAAGCATTTGGAAACCCCTGTATACATAACTGCCTCCAGATCCATGGCCACTTGCCCTGGATTTTTACTTACAGGAAGTACTGCTGAAGCTCTGTTATATTTTGTACCTCTTGGACATGCTTATAGGATCATAGGATCATTGGAAGTTACTAGGCTAATGGCCCTACCGCTCTTACATGCCTTGACAAGTTCTACTCTTATTTCCATGATCAGCACCTATTGCCCATGTCCAAGAAGGATGCAGGTGGAACCTCTGTTGTGAATCTACGGTCACCAATCCAATCATCCAGACTGTGTTTGAAGGGGGCCAATGAGGTGCTCTGTCTGACATGAAGTGGGAGTCTGTGGCAACGATGTGGTAACCTCTGGGAGATAAATATGTCCCTCCAGCATGTTCTGTTAATGTCACAATCCAGGTTAAGGTCTTTAGAGTGAGTAACCCATATATCATTTGACTTGTATATATGCAGCATTTCCAAAAAAAAATAGGGTCAGAGATTGCCTTGTATGCAAAGCAGAGATTGCCTCTGAGTAGTATGTATGGAGCAAAATAAAGTGGCTTTGATTTCAGATGATCCGGATAGGACAGATGCTGAAGACCTTGAATTTTCCTTGTAAAGAACCTTTGTGGTCTCTCCAATTGCTGCAGGTGCTTGGAAAGGTACATACCAAAAGAGGCATTGTACCCAGTTATTGGCCTGATGAGGGAAGAGTACTGGGAGGCTATAACTTCTTTTTTGCTGGAGGAAATGTCCTTTAATTATGAGATGAGCAATATAGAATGTTCTTCTTAACACTGTGGAGACATTGTGATCAAAGGTAAGATTGCTGCCAATCTGTGTGCCCAGGTCTCTCACCACTGAGTGCATACTTAGGGTGTTGCTATTGATGTGGTAGTTAGCAGGAGCATTGCTCTTACCAAAAGGGATGATGATATATTTTTTTGCATTACGTTTAAGGCTATGACTTTGGCATCTATCATTTGTTTGTTTGTGTAAGATGCTCTTGTAGGATGTTGACATTGTTTGGAGATTTTATGACAGCTCCCAGTTTGTAGTCATCAGCAGACTTTGTCAGCCACAGCCCACAGACCTATAGTTTTTGCTTGTACTTCAGAGAAATAGATTACAAAAAAGTAGAGGTTCCAGGACTAATCATTGTGGAACACCACTGCTTTCTGCACTTAAGTCATTTTTTTTCATTTAACTGCATTTATTTTAACAGTATTTGTTTTAATATTGCTACACACTATAGTGTGCTAGCTTGCACTGCATTTAAAGTATATTACCGGTACCAGAAAGTCCCTTAAATCTTGTTAGATCTCTTCTCTCTTGCACTTTAATTAGCTTATTTCCTAACACTTCATCACTCTTTTTGTAGCAGTTATTGTAGCACACATAAGTGCTATCAGCACTAGACGTCCTATAAGGAAAAAGCTCCAGTACGTAGTAATGATGACCATCCCTCCTGGCATGTCTAAAGGTCAGTTTCCTGTGCTTTCTCCTATTAACCTGGTGAACTTGTGCAGTCTAAGGCAGTTTAGCAACTGCCTCACGTACACAGACAACCTTCTCCTCTTACCTCCCAACACTCAGACTTGTGACAGATGCGCTTATGTCTCCAAATTGGAAGCCATGCACTCTCCAGCCAAGACCGGAATAGCTGGTCAAGAGGAGAAGGTCAATACCTGTACCACACCACATGGAACACATAGCACTCCAGAACACCCAGCATCACAGCCCTCACATAAAAACACAAACAACACACCCACCTTTGCAGAGGCTCTGAATAGAAATCTATCAAAACTGCAGAGAGCTCCAAGGCAGAAACGCACTCGATCACAACAACACAATACAAACCACAAGACACATAGGTTGAGGGGCACACTGTGTAGGTGAGCTAAGCCCTAAGGCAAAACAGCTTGCCAAATACAATAATCATAGGTGACTCAATAGTGAGGCACATTGATGTCCCACTCACTAGGTTGAGTAAGGAGAAGGTCAGCTGTCTATCAGGTGCCAGAATCCAACACATAAAACACGCACTCAGGTCAGTCCACAAGTACAAGTATGACTCTGTCATTGTCCATGTGGGTGTGAATGACCTGAGTCTCACCTCCTAGACTACATGAAAAGAGACATGGTGGATTATGTGGCCCAGGCAGGTATGACCCTAGCCCTGAGCAGCATCCTACCATCACCCAGAATGATACCACAGTACAAACAGAAAATGATTGACTTCAACAATTGGCTAAGTTTCTGATGTCATTCTAAGGGGATCCAATATCTGTCTGCTTGGGATAAAGTAATTGACAGACTTTGATGCTTTGCCAGAGATGGCCTGCGTCTGTCACCCCAGGGTTTCCAGGTGCTGGCTAAGGCTCTTGCCACCCCTACAGTGCCTTTTTAGGTGATGTTCCAAAGACATAATTACCACCATAACAGCTATAAATAAATGCAATCTGAAGGTCATGCTGCTCAATGCTAGAAGTCTAAATCTTAAGCTGCACTCACTCGAAGCACTCCTCAAAATGGAGAACATCAGCATTTGTGCTGTAACAGAGACCTGGTTTAAAATAGCAGAAAGCACCCCTGTGCTACTAGGCTATAACTCATTCCACACCTTTCGGCCCCAGAACATGGATTGAAGCTCCAAAGGCGGTGGTGTCTCCATATTCATAAAGGATATGCACACCTCCAGACTAGTAGCCCAGCATAATACATCTGAGATACTCCAGGTACAAATAACATTGGGTAAGATGGCAATTCAGTTCATAGCCTGCTATAGGTCCCCAACCATGTCCCAAGACTCTCACTCCACATTCTTAAACACCCTGGAAACTATTAAGATCCATCCCAACACTTTTATACTAGGTGACTTCAACTAACCCTCCATCAACTGGGAAAACTACTCATGCACCAATGCACTGGCCCAACACTTCCTGGAATTCATCAGTTTCAATGCCCTGGACCAGCTCATTCTTACCCTACTAGAGGAAGCAACATCCTTGACCTGGTTATTACTAACATGGACAACTGTTGCTCTACACCAATAGTCAATACCTCCCTGGTTAGATTCGACCACAAACTAATCACCATGGAAATCCAGATCTCACCCAAACCCCCCGCAAAGGTATCCACCATGAAAAACTTCTCCAAAGCTGACTTTGGACTCCTAAAAACAGAGGTGGCTACATTCATGGCACCCATGCCAATGGAAAATAGATGCATGACTGCAGAATCATACACCAATGCACTATACAAACACATACATAAATGCATGGAACTAGCCATACCTAACAGAACCAAGACGCTCTCCTCCTAAAAAAGGAAGCCAGACTAGTGGTCCCCTGCCATTAATAAACTCAACAACAGAAGGAAGAAACTGTTGCAGAAAAAGGTGAAGTCCCAAGACTGGAAAAATTCCCTTATTAGCCTCAACAAAAAGTTGAGATCCCTCATCAAAACCTCCAAAGCCAGCTATGAAGGCAGAACTGTGGCAGACACTAAAAACAAGCACAAAGCCTTCTATAGTAATATCAAGAATCTCCATGGCAATACCAAGTTTTAATCTGAGCTACTGCACAATGGTATCTCCTATATTGAGCCAACAGATATTGCCAACATACTGGCCGACAGATTCAGTGCCAGCTTTACCCCCCCCCAAAGGACCAATCTCAGTACCAGAAGAATGCCAGGCACCCAGCATTACTGCAGCACAGGTTTAAGCTGCATTGTCCAAGGCCAAAAATACAGCTTCCATGGGACCTGACAATATTCCTGGCTGTGTTCTACATGCATAACAAAGTGAACTGGCACCACATTTTCATGCCCTGTTTACTCACAGCCTCACCTCAGGCTTTGTCGCACTGCTGCAGTTATCCCTCTCCATAAAGGAAGAGTGACTACAGACCCTGGAAATTATTGACCCATTAGCTTGACAAGTCTGATATGTAAGGCTATGGAGCACATCATCATGGACCTAATTAACAAGGATATAGTGAATCTCCAAACTCTATATCCACACAATTTGGTTTTGTGAATGGTAGATCATGCCTGCTCAACCTAGTTGACTTCTTTGAGTCAGTCAACAGAGTTGCGGATAAAAGAAAAGCAGTTCATAGAGCCTACCTCAATCTGGGCAAGGCCTTTGATACCATTCCTCACTCAGGAATTATTGATAAACTCACCAAACTAGGCATCAAGCCCTATATCACTAGGTGGGTTGCAAATTGTCTCACAGATAGACCCACAGTGTGAAAGTAGCAGACTCCAAGTCAGACTGCTGACCAGTCACTAGTGGAGTCCCATAGTGATTGGTCCTGAGTCCTCTCCTGTTTGACATCTACTTCTCAGAAGTCCAGGCCAACACTGAGGGTCTCTGGCTGACCAAGTTCAAAGATGACTGCAAGCTGGAAGCCATTATTAACTCCCCAAGTGATGCAGACATCCTACAGAAAGGCCTCACTGAGACCAATGACTGGTGTCGAAACCATGACCTTAAGCTTAATGCCAAAAAATGTGTTGTCATCCCCTTTGGGAAAAACTCAGTTCTCACTAATTACCACATCAATGGGAGCCCACTGAACACTGAAGGTGTTATAAGAGATCTGGGGACACAGGTTGACAGCAACCTCTCCTTCAACCACCACATTGCCACTGTGGTCAGAAGGTCCTTTTATGTGGCACATCTCATTACCAAGGCTTTTGCATCCAGGAAGAAAGAGGTCATCATTTCTCTCTACTCTTCTCTCATTAGACCACTCATACAGTGTAATGCTCCATTTGGCATGCACCTCACTAGACATCTGTAACAACTGGAGAGGTCACAAAAGTACCTCATGAAGAGGATCGTAGGCCTTAGACACTTGTCCTACATGGACAGGCTCAAAAAACTCCAGCTATTCTCTGTCTCATATTGTCTACTATAAGGCAATCTCTGCTTGACTTACAAAGCCATGTCTGACCAAGCTCTGTTAGAAATGCATCTAAAGAAATCCCAATCCCTCCACACCACATGCTCCAGAGACCTCAATCTCATTACCACAATCAACAAAACATGCTGGAGGGACAGGTTCATAACCCAGAGACTGCCCATGCTCTGGAATAGATCTCTCATACATGTCAGGCAGAGCACCTCACTGGCCCTCTTCAAGAGAAAGCTTGATGAGTGGATGGGAAATAGAATGTTCATCCCAGGAATCACTTCAGTGGCTCTACTTGACAGAAGCACTGGCACCTAACTTTGGGCAGCACAATGCCAGGGCACTTGTAGGGCCTAGGCTTGTAAAGGCCATTATCCTAGTGCACACGTATGAACCTATAAACCTAAGTGTGCTGTTGGATGTGGATTTCCCTACTTTCATAGGTTCATAGATTCATGGGTAAATACTAGGCTATCGGCCCAAGAGCCTGAGTAACCCTAGCCAACAAGGTTCCCTGGCTTATGCCACCCAAGAAAGTAAATTTCCTGTGACCCTGCCAAGCAGAGCCACAGATGTGATCCCAGGGTGTATTTCCTATTTCCCATCCACTCATCAAAATTTTTCTTGAAGAGTGCTAATAAGGAACTTTACTTGACATAGATGGGTAGCTTGTTCCCGAGTATAGGAAGTGTCTTGGACAGGAATATATGCCTCCAGCATGTCCTGTTTATTGTGGTGACAAGGTTTAGGTCCCTAGAGCATGTAGCTCAGAGGGATTGTGATTTCTTTAGGTGTAGCATGTCCAACAGCTCTGAGTTTAATATAGCAGGGCATCTGTTTGAGGCCAGTAATCCTCTTTGTGAGGTACTTCTGTGGCCTTTCAAGCTGCTGCAGATGTCTTGTGAGGTACATTCCAAAAGGGGCACCGTACTCTATAATAGGTCTAATGAGTGCCAGGTAGAGGGGAACAATGACCCCTTTTTCCTGGATGAGAACCCTTTTGTGATGAGGTGTGCCACATAGAAGGATTTCCTGACTACTGTGGTGATGTGATTATCAAAGGAGAAACTACTGTCCACCTGGGTCCCAAGGTCTCTTATCACACATTTGGCATTAAGTAGACTGCCGTTTATGTGGTAGTTCATGGGTACAGAGTTTTTACCAAAGGGGATGACAATGCACTTTTTGGCATTGAGCTTGAGGCCATGCCTCTGACACCAGGCATCTGTTTCAGTGAGGCCGTTCTGTAGGATGTACACATCATTTGAGGACTCGACTATGGCTCCTAGGTTGCAGTCATCTGCGAACTTCATTAGCCAAAGGACTTCTGTGTTAGCCTGTACTTCAAAGAAGTAGATACCAAACAGGAGAGGTCCCAGGACTGAACCCTGTGGTACTCCACTTGTTTGAAGTCAGATTTGGTGTCTGCAACTTTTACAGTGTGGCTTCTGTCAGTGAGTCAGTTGGCAACCCATCTTGTGATGTAGGGATTTATACCTAGTTTAGTGAGTTTAGCTATAATTCCAGAATGGGGCATGTTGTCGAAAGCCTTGGCGAGGTCAAGATAGGCTGTGTGAACCACCTTACCATCATCTACGGCTTTACAGACTGCCTCAAAGAAGTCGATCAAGTTCAGAAGGCATGATCTGCCTTTCACAAACCCGAACTGGGTGGGGTCCATAGTTTGGAGGTTACCAATGTCTTTGTTTATGAGTTCCATGATGATATATTCCATGGCCTTGCAGACTAGGCTTGTCAGGCTAATAGGGCGATAGTTCCCGGGATCAGTGGTGGCTCCCCTTTTGTGGAGTGGGATAACTGTTGCTGTGCGCCATTCAGTGGGCACAAAGCCTGACATGAGACTATGATTGAACATGGTGCTTAGGTGGGGAGCCAGTTCATTCTGAAGTTCGTGTAAAATGCAGCCTGGGATGTTGTCCCGTCCCATGGCTGCTGTGTTTTTGGTTTTAGAGAGTGTAGCTTTTACTTGCATAGATGTTATTACAGGGACTCTGCATTCTTGCTGTATAGATATGGGCCTTTTAGGGGGTGAGAGGGGGGTAAAGTTAGCACGGAACCTATCTGACAAGATGTTGGCAATATCAGTTGGTTCTAATTTTTGTGCCATTGTGCTGTAACTCAGAGCAGATCTGGGTGTTGCCATTGAGATTCTTGACATAGCTATAGAATGCTTTGTGGTTGCCCTTAGAATCAGTGGCAATTTTGTCTTTGTAGCTAGCTTTGGAGGCTCTTATAAGGGATCTCAGCTTCTTATTGAGGCTGACAAGGGAGCTCCTCCACTCATGAGATCGTACTCTCTTTTGCAACAATTTCTTCCTTAATTCTGTTGTAGAGTTTGTTTATAGCAGGGGACCACCAGATTGGCTTCCTTTTTTTGGAGGATAGTTTCTTGGTTCTGTTTGGGATAGCACGATCCATACATTCGTGTAAGTGCTTATAGAGTGCATTTGTGTAGGATTTAGCAGTTGTAACTGTATTGTCCATCTGCATGGGTGTTATGAAGTTAGCCACTTCTGTCTTAAGAAGCATGAAGTTGGCATTGGAGAAAATTTTTACCATGGTTTCCTTAATGGTGGGTGGGGGCGGGATGCAGATATCTATGGTTATTAGCTTATGGTCGGATCTGACCAACAAGGAGTTGACTTCAGGTGTGGAACACCAGTCACTCATGCTGGTAATGACTAGGTCTAGGCTATTGTTGCTCCTGGTGTGAGTGTGGATAAGTTGATCCAGGGCATTGGGATTTATGAATTCCAGAAAGCGTTGAGTGAAGGAGTTGGTACATGAGTAGTTTTCCCAGTTAATGGTGGGGTAGTTGAAATCGCCCATTATTAGGGTGTTTGTTTGAACCCTAATATTTTCCCGTATATCAAGAAAAGATGAGTGGTAATCCTGGGGCATGGTGGGGGATCTGTAGCAAGCTACAATTTGGATTGCAGTTTTGCCCAGAGTTAGTTGCACTTGGAAAACCTCGGATGCATTATGCTGTGCAACTAGCCTGGAGGTGTGGATATCCTTAATGAATATGGACACACCTTCGCCTTTGGTGTTCTGGTCCAAGTTAGATGGCCGAAAAGTGTGGTATGAGTTATAATGCAGGGGTGCTCTCTAGAGTCTTGAACCAGGTCTCAGTCACTGCACAGATATCGATGTTCTCCATTTTAAGGAGTGCCTCAAGTTGAGTGCATTTTGAGATTTAGACTTCTAGCATTGAGTAGCATTACCCTCTGTTTTTGTTTGCCTGTTCCAGTTATGGTGGTGAATTTGTCATTTGAACCTTGCCTAAAAAAGGCACTATAGGGGAAGCAAGACCCTTAGCCAGTATCCAGAATCTCAGGGGCAACAGGAGCATGCCATCTCTGGCAAAGCATCATGGTCTGTCGACCATGTCTTCCCAGACAGACAGATACTGGATCCCATTAGAATGATACCAGAAGCTTAGCCAATTGTTGAAGTCAATCATTTTGTCCTTGTACTGCAGTATCATTCTGGGTGATGGCAGGATGCTACTCAGGGCTAGGGTCATAGGGTCGCATACTGCCTGGGCTACAAGATCAGAGAGCTCTTCCATGTCTCTTTTCATGTAGTCCAGGGAGGTATGTCTCAGGTCGTTCACACCAACATGGACAATGACAGAGTCATATTTGTACTTGTTGTGGAGTGACCTGAGTGCATGGGTTATGTGGCGGATCCTGGCACCCGAGAGGCAGCTGACAGTAACCTTCTCCTTGTTTAGCCTGGTGAGTGGGGCATCAGTGTGCCTGACTATAGAGTCAACTATGACTAGTGTGTTGGGTAAGTTGTTTTGCCTTATGGGCTGTGGTTTATTGGCACACAGTCTATGGGCTATGTGACATTTGGATTGTGTTGGGGGTGGAGGTTGCTTGCGTTTCTGCTTTGGAGGTCTCTGTTGCTTGAGCAGATTATTATTGAGAGCCTCTGCATATGTTTCTGTGTTTCTATGTGTGGATTTTGGTAGTGTAGGTTTAGTGTAGGTTTAGTGGGACTATGTGATGAGTGTGGTATGGTGCAAGTGTTTACCTTTTCCTCTTGACTGTCAAGTTCGGTCTTGGTTGGAGAGAGCTTTTCCTCCAATTTGGCTAGATAAGTGCATCTCTCACAGGTTGCAGTGTTGGGTGGTAGGAGGAGATGGTTGTCTGTATACATGAGGCAATTGCTACTTTGCTCCAAGATGCCCCGATTCATCAGATAGGACAGAACACTGGGAGCTAACCCTTGGACATGCCTGAATAAAAAAATACTTTCCTCTAAGCAAGTGAGGAAAGTAAGTACAAAAACTGTTTTCCTCCAGGTAAAGAGGAAGCTTGAGTGCTGTAGTAATTTGTAGCTTATTTAGTGCTATTAACAAGTTCTGAACAAGTGCTGAAAATGAATAAGCAAATTCAAGGGCTAAAACTAAGAATCTGTAACTGGATCTTGTCGTAGATAGACTACCTAGTGCTTACCATTCCCACTGATAAGCTAGAATGCTTCCCTCCAACACAGAAAGGCTTGGGGGTCTCAGAAGCTTACAAACATTCCTGGATGCAACAAATCTGTATCTGGACTAGACTAGTTACAGGAAAGGTGGGAAACGAGCACAAACGTGGGCTTTTAAACCAGAAAGTTGAAAGAGATGGAAAAACTGCCAAACGGCCAATAAACTACAATTTCTGGGCCAGAAACCACTCTTGTGGTAGATAGGCTACCTTGTACTTACCACTCCCACTGATATGATAGAAGGCTTCCCTCCAACCAGAAAGGCTTTGGGGGCTCAGAAGCTTACAAACAGTCCTGGATGCAGCAAATCTGCATCAGGAATAGACTAGTTACAGGAAAGGTGGGAAACAAGCGCAAATGCAGGTTTTTAAACCAGAAAGTTGAAAGAGATGGAAAAACTGCCAAACAGCCAATAAAGTACAATTTCCGGGCCAGAAACCACTCTTGTGGTAGATAGGCTACCTAGTGCTCACCACTCCAACTGATAAGCTAGAAGGCTTCCCTCCAACACAGAAAGCTTGGGGGGCTTAGAAGCTTACAAAACAGTCCTGGATACACCAAATCTGTATCTGGACTAGACTAGTTACAGGAAAGACTGGAAACAAGTGCTAACATGGGCTTTTAAACCAGTAAGTTGAAAGAGATGGAAACACTGCCAAACGGCCAATAAACTTCAATTTCTGGGCCAGAAATCACTCTTGTGGTAGATAGGCTACCTAGTGCTTACCACTCCCACTGATAAGCTAGAAGGCTTCCCTCCAACACAGAAAGGCTTGGGGGCTCAGAAGCTTACAAACGGTCATGGATACAGAAAATCTGTATCTGGGCTACACTAGTTACAGGAAAGGTGGGATTGTATGAGTTCCATCAATGAGCCAGTTAGTGACTCATCTAATGATAGCCACTTAGATATAGCTTGGCTTATGTAATAATGTTAAATGGCATTACACACTGAAGTGAAATCTTAAGAAACACCAGAATGGCTATCAGTACCTAGACTGCAGGCAAATATGTAAATCAAATCAATGTCACCCAAATGCAGTACCCTGAGATCTCTGGTATTCTGTTCCAGTCACTTTTCATCAGCTTTCATTTTTTTAACATAGGGTCTTTTTACATTGATATAAACTAAATACTTCCCAATGGGATAACCCTATCTGTAAGTAACCCAACATGGTATGATCAGCTGGCAGGGAAATAAACAAGATCAAATGAGGAATTGCTGTGATGTATAAGGTAAACTGATGGCATGTCAAGGCCTCTGTTACAGTCAAAAGAAAAAAATGACATAAAATTATTCATAATTATAAATGTATTCTTCTTTACCTTCCCAAACAGTAGAATATGTAACATGACAGAAATCACCAAAAGCTTAACATGGTACACAGAGAGTGAAATAAGAGCTGTGAGAATGAGCAATTAGACAATTATGGACACAGAACCTTCAAAAGACTAACATGACAATAACCCTGAGAAAGGGTGGCCATATACTGATACAACTTATAATAGCATGATAGCACCAGTATGTCACTTTTTTAAAACATACACAGAGATTTAGTACATATTATGGCAGGTATGATGTTTCAGCATAAAAACAGATAACGTATGTGTGAGAGGACTACACATCATTCAATATGATGTCAGCAGTTAATAGAGGAATGTGTTCTTTTGGGCAGGTTTAAAAGAGATAATTACAGGTGCTCAAGTCACAAGTGATCAAAACACACAGCCGGCTCAAGAGCCTTCTGCCTAGTATGGGCTGCTGCTCATGCTCAAACTCAATTACGAGTTTGGAAGAGCAGCCATAAAGAGGGAATAGGAGGCAGATTTTAGGCTTAGGGAGCAGGACAGGGATTTTTGGGTTAGGGAACAGAAAGAGAAGTTTAGGGTAGGTAACAGGAAGGGAGATAGGGCTAGGAAGACTGAGGGGAGTTTTTAGGGTTAGGAAGCAATCAGGAAGTTTAAGTTTAGGGAGGTTGGTTGCAATTTGAGGTATTGGGAGTAATTGCGAAATTTAAGTTTAGGAAGGGGGAAGTGATGGTTTAGGTTAAGCAGCCAAGGACTTGGGTTGGGGACTGAGAGGGTGTTTAAGTGTTATAGTGTAGGTTCTGATAGGGCTATATCATTTTATAGAATTGGATGTGGGGATGGCTAAGTAGAAATAGGATATCAGGCTATTGGGAGTTTTAGCACATACCTTCTTGATCAAGTGACAGTGAACAGGTGTATTAGAAGGTCCTAGCAGAAAAACACCTGTAGTAAACCCAGGTTAAATTGTAACATGCTACATAGTCATTGCGTTGTAGCCTTTACAGGGAAATATATGTGTGAACACAGAACAGGTTAGGTTCACTGGCTCCACCTAGTTTCCCCACTTCAGATACCACTAGATAAATTACAGATCATTGTTAATCAAGTGGACGTTGTCTTCTTCAGATTCAGTCCAGCAACCTTTTCCATTTTGCATCTGAAACCTCCACAGTAAAACAATCCAGAATGTTCAGAATAAATATTTTTCTCTATGTCTATGAAACACCCACCTTAATCAGTATCTTATTTTTATCAGTGTTTATATTTTTCTCTATGTCTATGAAACACCCACCTTAATCAGTATCTTATTTTTATCAGTGTTATTATTCTGGAAAAAAATCATCCTTTCAGGGTTTGCTCTGTCCTGTAACACATTTAAATTTTACTGCAGTATTCTGCCTGCCTCCTTTCCTGAAGGATATGTAAAACAGAAAATTACTTTTCCCCTTCTCCCAGCTCTTTCACTCTCTTTCAGTCTCACTCTGTCTGGCTCCCCCCCTCTCTCTCTCTCTTCCTCTTCCTCTCTTTATTTCTCTGTTTTAGTGTATTTCTCTCACCCAGACATGCATACAAAACAAGACTTATCATACATGTTTTGTTTTATACAGTAACATTTTAGCTACCCAGCTTCATACTTCCTCTGTCCAAACCTCTCAACCTCAAAGCCCAAGAAATCTGGGCAAAACCAAAAATAATGGGAGACAAAGGCCCAAAATCATAGACAGATTTTAAATATTGCTTTTTAAAAAGTTGATAGAATTACAAGTTTTGCATTAGCATGTATTTTCTGAAGCATTTGAAGTCTGAGACTAAAATATCTATCATTATTTAGTGACTTCCATCCTCAATGATTTGTGAGGAAACCACAAATTTTAGGAGGAGCAGACCAAAAATATGTGGCACAAGTCTGGATGTTATGTGAAGTGCTGGACAGTTAAGAGGTGCTCTGTCTCATATCATTGATAAAATGGATTTTAGAGAATTATACACATTACTTAGACTGGGCTTCACCATTTGCCTGTTTTGTGGGATAAAGTCCTGATTTATGACTTCTTCCTCTTGATTTTGTCACATTTTGGATGTTACTTATTGCCAGTATTTATCTCCTGTTCTTTACGTAAAGTCTTAACAGTTTCTGTATTATCTGTATCTTGATTCTACACTCAGTTTCAGTTAGCAATATATACACATATACTGCTTTGTCTTTAACTGTTTTATAGACTGCATTTCTCTATCTTGCAATTACTGTATCACACTGTTCTCACTATTAACTCATGTGGCCTGTTTTTATCACTAACTGTGCCATTTTTTGTTAAATTTGTTAATTTATTTGTTAATTATTTGCTAATTATTGTTAGATAACTAATTTCTTTACTGACTTGCTTTGTACATTGTTGATTAATACATATTCAATTTGATTGTTTAATAGGTTCATAGGTAGGTACTAGGCTATCGGCCCAAGGGCCTACGTAAGCCTAGCCAACAAGGTTCCATGGCATACGCCACCCAAGAAAGATATTTTCCTGTGCCACTGTCGAGCAGAGACACAGAAGTGATCCCAGGGGTGTATTTCCTATTTCCTATCCACTCATCACGATTTTTCTTGAAGAGTGCTAGTGAAGAACTTTGCTTGACATAGATGGGTAGCTTGTTCCAGAGTATAGGAAGTCTCTGGGACAGGAATTTATCCCTCCAGCATGTCCTGTTTATTGTTCTGACAAGGTTTAGGTCCGTAGAGCATGTAGCTCAGATTGGATGATTTCTTTAGGTGTAGCATGTCCAACAGCTCTGAGTTTAACATAGCTTTATATGTTGAGCAGAGATCACTCTCAGAGTGGCGTATGCTACGGAGTAAGCTTTGAGTTTGAGTCAGGGCATTTGTTTGAGGCCAGGAATCCTCTTTGTGAGGTAATTCTGTGGCCTTTCCAGCTGCTGCAGATGTCTTGTGAGGTACATTCCAAAAGGGGCGTTGTACTCTATAATGGGTCTAATGAGTGTCGAGTAGAGGTGAACAATGACCTCTTTATTCCTGGATGAGAACCCTTTTATGATGAGGTGAGCCATGTAGAAGGACTTCCTGACTACTGTGGTGATGTGACTATTAAAGGAGAGACTACTGTACACCTGGGTCCCAAGGTCTCTTATCACACATTCAATGTTAGTAGATTGTGTGGTAGTTCATGGGTACAGAGTTTTTACCAAAGGGGATGACACTGCACTTTTTGGCACTGAGCTTGAGGCCATGGCTCTGGCACCAGGCATCTGTCTCATTGAGGCCCTTCTGTAGGATGTCCACATCATTTGGGGACTTGACTATAGCTCCTAGTTTGCAGTCATCTGCGAACTTCATTAGCCAGAGGCCTTCTGTGTTAGCCTGTACTTCAGAGAAGTAGATACCAAACGAGAGGTCCCAGAACAGAACCCTGTGGTACTCCACTTGTCACTGCTTTGAGGTCAGATTTGGAGTCTGCAACTTTTACAGTGTGGGGTCTGTCAGTGAGCCAGATGGCAACCCATCTTGTGACATAGGGATATATACCTAGTTTAGTGAGTTTAGCTATAATTCCAGAATGGGGGATGGTGTCGAAAGCCTTGGCAAGGTCAGGATAGGCTGTGTGAACCACCTTACCCTCATCCACGGCTTTGGTGACTGCCTCAATGAAGTCGATCAGGTTCAGGAGGCATGATCTGCCTTTTACATACCCAAACTGGGTGGGATCCAGTGTTTGGAGGTTACCATTGTCTTTGTTTATGAGTTCTATGATGATACATTCCATGGCCTTGCAGACCAGGCTTGTCAGGCTAATAGGTCTATAGTTTCCGGGATCAGTGGTGGCGCCCCCTTTGTGGAGTGGGATAACAGTTGCTGTGCACCATTCAGTGGGCACAAAGCCTGATGCGAGGCTATTATTGAACATGAGACTTAAGTGGGGAGCCAGTTCGTTCTGAAGTTCATGTAAAACGCAGCCTGGGATGTTGTCCTGTCCCATGGACGCTGTGTTTTTGGCTTTAGAGAGTGCATCTTTTACCTGCATTGTGACTGTTGTGATTACAGGGACTCTGCATTCTTCCTATACAGATATGGGCCCTTTAGGGGGTGAGAGGGGGGTAAAGTTAGCACTGAACCTATCTGCCAGGATGTTGGCAATATCAGTTGGTTCTGTAATTTTTGTGCCTTTGTGCTGTATTTCAGAGCAGATCTGGGTGTTGCCATCTAGATTCTTGACATAGCTATAGAATGCTTTGTGGTTGTCCTTGGATTTAGTGGTAATTTTGTTTTCGTAGCTAGCTTGGGAGGATCTTATAAGGGATCTCAGCCTCTTACTGAGGCTGACCAGGGAGCTCCTCCACTCATGGGATTTTACTCTCTTTTGCAACAGTTTCTTCCTTAATTCTGTTGTACAGTTTGTTTATAGCAGGGGACCACCAGATTGGCTTCCTTTTTTTGGAAGATAGTTTCTTGGTTCTGTTTGGGATGGCATGATCCATGCATTCATGTAAGTGCTTATAGAGTGCATTTGTGTAGGATTTAGCAGTTGTAACTGTATTGTCCATCTGCATGGGTGTCATGAAGTTCACCACTTCTCTCTTAAGAAGCATGAAGTTGGCTATGGAGAAATGTTTTACTGTGGTTTCCTTAATGAGGGGTGGGGGCAGGATGTGGATATCAAGGGTGATACGCTTATGGTCGGATCGGACCAACGAGGAGTTGACTTCAGGTGTGGAACACCTGAACTCATGTTGCTAATGACTAGGTCTAAGATATTGTTGCCCTTGGTGGGGGTGTGGATAAGTTGATCTAGGGCATTGGAGTTTATGAATTCCAGAAAGCGTTGAGCTAAGGAGTTGGTACACAAGCAGTTTTCCCAGTTAATGGTGGGGTAGTTGAAGTCGCCCATTATTAGGGTGTTTGGTTAAACCCTAATATTTTCCAGTACATCAAGAAAAGAGGAGTGGGAATCCTGGGGCATGGTGGGGGATCTGTAGCAAGCTACAATTTGGATTGCAGTTTTGCCCAGAATTAGTTGTAGGGGTGGGAGGATGGCATAATGGTTAAGGTGTTTACCTTGGAGACACAAGGTGCAGGGTTTGATTCTCACACAGGGTAATTGGCTAGGCTTAAAATGTCCCACAAGGGCAGTTAGCCTAGTACTAATCTATGAACCTATTTACTATGAACCTATATGATTGGATGGGTAATAGGAAATTCACCCCAGGGATCACTTCTGTGGTTCTGTTTGACAGGGGCACAGGAAAATAATTTTCTTGGGTGGCGAAAGCCAGGGTACCTTTTTGGCTAGGCTTGTATAGGCCCTAGGGCCAATAGCCTAGTACCTACCTATGAACCTATGAACTTGGATAACCTTGGATGCATTATGTTTAGCATCTAGCCTGGAGGTGTGGATATCCTTAATGAATATGGACACACCTCCGCCTTTGGTGTTTCGGTCCAGGTTACATGGCCGAAAAGTGTGGTATGAGTTATAGCCTGGTAGTGCAGGGGTGCCCTCTGCAGCCTTGAACCAGGTCTCAGTCACTGCACAGATTTTGATGTTCTCCATTTTAAGGAATGCCTCGAGTGAGTGCATTTTGAGATTTAGACTTTTAGCATTGAGTAGCATTACCTTCAGTTTTTGCTTGTCTGTTCCTGTTATGGTGGGGAATTTGTTATTTGAACCCTGCCTAAAAAAGGCACTATAAGGGCAGCAAGAGCCTTAGCCAGTATCCAGAATCCCATGGGCAACAGGTGCAGGCCAGCTGTGGCAAAGCATCATGGTCTGTTGACCATGTCATCCCAAGCGGACAGATACTGGATCCCCTTAGAATGACACCAGAAACTTAGGCAATTGTTGAATTCAGTCATTTTGTCCTTGTACTGCGGTATAATTCTGGGTGATGGCAGAATGCTACTCAGGGCGAGGGTCATACCTGCTTGGGCTACAAGATCGGAGAGCTCTTCCATGTCTCTTTTCATGTAGTCCAGTGAGTTAAGTCTCAGGTCATTCGCACCAACAAGGACAATGACAGAGTCATATTTATACTTGTGGAGTGACCTGAGTGCATGGGTTATGTGGCGGATCCTGGCACCCGACAGGCAGCTGACAGTAACCTTCTCCTTGTTCAGCCTGGTGAGTGGGACATCAGTGTGCCTGACTATAGAGCCACCTATGACTATTGTGCTGGGCAAGTTGTTTTGACTTATTGGCTGTGGTTGAGTGGCACACTGAGTCTGTGGGCTATGTGTCATTTGGGTTGTGTTGGGGGATGTCTATTTGTATGTATGGAGCTTCTCTCCCCAGGCCTCCACTGAAAATGGGCCTCATGCCCAGTCGGACATTACCTGGTGAACAAACAAAATAAATAAATAAATAAATAAATCATTTGGACCTGTGTCCAGACAGCTCTGATAAATATTAGTTACAGATTCATAAAGCTAAAAAAAATGTAGGACAGAACCTATACAGCTATTCACCCACCATTCAATGGCATAAGCTTCCCATGACCCTGAGATGCATACCTCAAGTCCACAAATTCAAGACATCGCTCAAATAATGCCTAAATCACAAACAGTAGTCACTAATTTGTCTCTTTGTATGTTTGTATTCACTAGTTTGTCTCTTTGTAAGTTGAATACCTAAACCACACCTGGATATGTCACCTCCATCTCTCCTCTTCTTTATTCCTCTTTCTCTCTCTCTAATTAATACCTTCCTTTTACTTTTGTTTCTTTATCCAATTAACCCCTGCTTCTTCTACCTAATAAGCACCTGACTCTCTCTTCTTCTGTTCCTGACCTTATGTTTATCTGCTAAACTATATTGTATAGAAGTCTAGCTTTCTTTATTGTTGTCTCATATATTGCTATTCTTAATGTATCATACACTTATTGTAACATGAATCTCTCAGTTATATTTATACTGTTGGATCTTTTCTCCCCGGGCCTCCGCTGAAAAAGGGCTCTGTCCCAGATCTACTATCCCAGTCAACAAATTAATAAATAAATATTAAATGATATGGTCTGAACTAAAATCCAGGGAAAAGTCAGAACTGCAATAAGTTCCTTACATAAATATTTTGGTTCATATAATCTACTGGATGCTTTCCTTTGTTTTTTTTTTTTTTTTCTGCCATTACCAAACAGTGGGTTATAAGCTTCTTTAAGATCTTATTTTTATAACTTCATGTCAGTTTTTAGAAATGTAACATCAGTTTTTTTTGCCATATCAGTCCTGGTAATTACAAGTAACGTAGCCAGTGTAGCTAGCATATGCAAAATGTCTGGTAGTCTTGAATTTATTCAACTATCAGTTAATGCTATCTATCATCCTCAGTGTGTTTTGTTTGCAGACATTACTGAAAGACCTCTTGAACCACTGAATCATGAAGGGACTTGATGTTACATTTCATATACCAGTTAAATGATGTTTATGAAAGTGCCAGATATTCATGATAAACCACAGATGTATCAGCAATTCCATTGATTTTTATGATGTGGGTATCCTTTTACTTATTAGCTTTGATAACGGAGTGGCTGAGGAATTGCAGATCAAGGTTTTCAACATGTACAAGGATACTTTTTCCTCATTCTGAAGATGGCGATCAAATTTTCTTTTTTTTTCCTTGAGATTGTGACAATTTGCTCTTATTGCCCCTCTATTTTACATCACTGTTTTCTGTATTTTGAGGTTACTAACAATTTTTTTTGTCACTTGCTATTTATTTTTTTTAATTCTTTCTATGAACATTCTATATATACATCTTTTTTATCAATCTGAGTATCGTACAGCCAGCGCTGTAGCTGACTCATCCAGCACCCAGCTGAGGAGTTGAGAACAGTAATCACAATCAGGCCCCATAACTCCATGCTCCCCAGGCGTCTGCCTCCTTCATCCAACCTTAGCTACACTTATGTCCACAGCTAACCATCAGCTGCTCTCACAGCCTCTCTTCATCCACCAGGTCTGGCAGACAGGCCTGAGTGTCCTCTTCAAACTGATGCCTTCTTTGGAACCAGTGATGAGATCAAGACACCTGCAGCAACATCATGTTGGTAATGAGGAGTATTTTCCCTTACTTCCCATCACACCGCACTGCCCAGTAATGCACTGCATGCACGCTGACCATCCCTAGTCCACAAGGGGATCCCAACAAGCAACACCACATGGTTGCTTCCTCATGCTCCACCTTGGAAACCAGGCGTGCAAATGTGTCCTGATTACGTACACCTCCACATGGCCACATTCATCCATATAGCTTATATTGTCAATACCCTGAGTCAATATTCAGACTCTGATCAACAAAGCCTGTACATCTCAACTGTACAGATTTTCACATAGTGTCCAGATTTTTACCTCCTATTTTTGGATTGTTCCTCATAAAATTTGTGGCATTCTGGAAGATTATTAATTTCAATAAATGATGGAAAATCTTTGAGTGTTAAACTTCATATCCTTCAGGAAATGCAAGTTAAAGCCAAAGCTTTTGTTCTATTAACTTTTTAAGTTTATAAGAGCAATATTTAAAAGCTGTCCCTGATTTTGGGCCTTTGAACCCTCAATATTTGTGACTTTGTCCATATTTCTTTTGCTAAGAGGTTGAGAGGTACACCTAAACCTTAGTCATGATTTTATCCATATACACAAATGGTGCAGGCTGTACATGATCTCTGGCCTTAATTCAGAATATATGCCTGTCTCTCTCACTTCAGCCTGGAAATCTCCTGTTTTGTTGACATTGTAGGCTCATACTCTTGGCTGATTAAATATGCCTAGGAAAGTGCAAGTCTGTCCAGAGGGTGCTAACATGCTGATGGACCATACATTAATTAACTGCACTGAAACAGCCTGGCCAACATTTACAGAGTATGACCACTGCCAACACAGCAGTGACACTTTATGGATTATTTCTGTCAGCTATCCATGCCTTTGATCATTGTCAAATGATTTAAAGGAAGTTTTCTGCTCGTCGTCAGTCTTTATGTATTGTGAAATACAGGATGTTTTTCCTTCAGAGGGAGTCTAGTATTCTGTCACTTGCATCTTATTGCTGTCTAGATTGAATTTATATTCATAGTCAGTTTCTTAACTGGTGGGCTTGAACTCAAGTACACCACTGAGGCCATTAAATTAGGTTATTTTTGGATATGCACAGGAGCTTTTCCTTTGCTCTATTACAGCATTTTGATAAACATGAGAGAGCTAGATATGAGCATTTTGGCTTGACTATTGACTTTATTATATTGTTTGCCGAAGTGACATATATTTAATTAGCTCAGGTTAAGCTTTGGCTTGTATACTGTGCCAGTGCCATTAGGTAGGTGATTTCTGAATACGGCATAATCATATATGGCATATTCATTGTGCTTCCACATCACTTTGTTAATTCAGACTGAACTGGGTATGAACCATTTGAATTTGATTACTATCAGTTTTTAATGGTTTGAGCTGATTATAGCCAACTTTAGGTACAAGGGAGCCCTGTGGTCACTGTGGTCACTGGGAGCCCCCAGCTGTGGGAAGTTATCATATTTTGATATTTGCTTACATGTTTGTCAAACCAACAAAAGATAGTACAGCAATGTTGTATACTTAATAAATCAGGTGGATAACAACACTTGGAATGCCGAATCCTAAGTATTGGTACCTCTTCCTCTCCTCTTCTAACATTCACACATAACACTGGTTTGTCAAATAGCAGGTATTATAATTTTATTAAGTGTTTTATCACTGACATAGTACTCTAGACTTAGTTTAGTCTTGCTGATGAGTATTCTTTCCAGTAAAACTAACACGAAAGCCAGCTTTAGGCACCTGTAGTATCCATCACTTCTGGGGAGCCACCTTAATCATCCTTGACTTTGTGGGGACCCCACAAAAGCTGCTGCTGATTGGGGAAAATGAGGAAAAAAGGATCATTCATCCTATGATTACATACAGGGTTGTGATATGACCCTGCCAGGGTAAAGATGGTAATCAGTGAATGAATGTGAATGTGTTCAGCTCCAGAGATCAACAACACACAGTACCAATTTCAGTGCTTACACGGGATCTTCAGGGATGGGTTTCTCTTTCTGGGAGCTTTGTAAGTACTGGTAGGGCATTAGTACTGTATCTGTCAACTTCTTTGATTAAGAATGGCAGAATAAAGGCTTAAAATCAAGAAGAATTTTTAATATTACTCTAATTCACTTAAAAGGCAAAATCAGTGACATTATGTGAAATCAGGGTAAGTGACAAGTATGCATTACTCCTGATGACAGCTGTCATTGATCTGGTGTGGCACAACAGTATTACACAATATAATATAATAGCTGAAATCAGTGTAAAGCTACTTTTGTTATGGCTTATCCTTGTGTTGACATAGTGGTGAAGGGTCTATATTTGAACATCGAAGTTACAAAACTTTGAATGTTCTAATATAGAACCCAATTCAGCGAAAGTTGAAAATATCGAAGCAACAGAAAACCAAATTTTTTCCTAGGGAAAGAATTAGGTTGTTTATTTCTGTTGCTTCAGTATTTTCAGCGCTGTGGTGGAAAGTTGCAGGTCAGGTTCAGGTAAATGTGTGATTGAGTGCGGGTTAGGTTAGTTAGGGATAGGATGCGGGTTGGGTATGTGTGCAATTGTGTGGACGTAAGGGTTAGGGTGGGTTAGGGGAGTTAGGGTTAGGGCATGGGTTAGGTATATGTGTGATTGTGTGGACATGAGGGTTAGGGCGGGTTAGGTGAGTTAGAGTTAGGGCACGGGTCAGGTAAGTGTGCAATTGTGTGGACGTGAGGGTTAGGGTGAGGTAGATGAGTTAGAGCTAGGGCGCGGGTGAGGTGAGTGTGCGATAGTGACGGACCTTAGGGTTACGGTTTGGGTTAAGGTAAGTGGATAGTTAGTGGTGTGTGTATAGTTTAGTGTAGGGTTAGGTGTAAGATTTTAGGTTTATGTGTGTGGATTTCTGTTTGTTTGGTGTGCTCATGTTGTGTGTATGTGTTTTGGAACAGCAAATTTTTTGTTCTGTATGTTCGATGTTTTCAGCTTTCACTGAATAGGGTTCGATATTAGAACATTCGAAGTTTTGAAACTTCAATGTTCTAATATAGACCCGTGGTGAAGCGGTTGCAGTGTAAGAATCTGGCTATAATTTCTTTCACAAACATTGCACTGCCATTATGCTTGTGAGCACTGGGTGAGGAGGGTGTAGTTCCAGCCTATTTAAGAATAACACATTGGCCATACAATCTTTTAATTACCATCATAAACACAGACCTTACACATAATTGGTCACTATTTTTGGTGGTCTGACCAGAAGAAGAGGTGTGTTAAAAACAACTGCTCATTCGCACAGTAGTGCATTGAGTTTCATTGCCATTCACAGTGCTTTGCTCTGGTTGAGTTCTTGGCTGTGGCTTTTTCTCTGTGGAGTTGGCATGCCCTTCTTGTCCATGCACATGTCTATCTATGCACTCTTGTTTCCTCTAGCAATTTAAAGACATGCAGTATGTGAAATGGTATTCCTTCAGTTTTCCTCAAGAAGTCAATGCAGTATGATGTTGTGTGTGTGCGTGTGTGTACGTGTGCGTGTGTGTGCGTGTGTGTGTGTGTGTGTGTGTGTGTGTGTGTGTGTGTGTGTGTGTGTGTGTGTGTGTGTGTGTGTGTGTGTGTGTGTGTGTGTGTGTGTGTGTGTGTGTGTGTGTGTTTAAAATGCCACTGAGTTTGCAGTTAGCATGACGTTATCTTTCAAAAATATGGCATAAAATACTTCACAGATCATCAAACACTTAGAGCTTTTAGGGGTCTAATTGCCCCCAGCACCGCAGACTGTATAAATGGATATTGATATGGGCTTAGTGATGGCATGATGGCATCTGCCCTCAGCTGCAACCATTCTAAAACCAGCCCTCCTTAGAAGGTAGTGCAGAAGCCTGCTGTAGCTTGTGTAAGGAGCTGGTGATGGTGTGGTCATTACTTATTTAATTATCCTTATAATCAATCCTCAGTAGTATGCACATGAGATAATTAAAGCTTGTGTTGGGTCTCGAGACAGTGTAGAAATTTTTTCTTTTATTTTTCTGACAGACCTCAGAGGTATGAAAACAGGCTGCAATAGCTTGTGTATAGGCAATGTACTGTTTAGGAGAAAAAAGCTGGAATACATTACTGTGATCATTTTGTTTTCACATTCCTCACAATTACACATCACCCCCTTACACAAGTGTCTGCCGTTGGTGTTAGGGATGAGGAGTGTGGAGGCCTGCTATGTATACTTACACAAGTCACCTGAAATATAAAACATGATTTGTCTTTTTAGTTTCTTATCAGCTGCAGCTTTGAACATTAAAACTTTGGCACAACTTATTTCTTCCTTGAAAGAAAATATGAAAAAGAAGAAGGAAAAAGACTTCTCTTTCTCACAATTTTTGTTCAGACCACTACTGAATCCAAAGGTTTGGGAAATGCTGTAGAAGGCTCCTCATGGCATCAATAAATCTATGGCTTCTAGAGGTCTGGCAGCCTTCAGACCCCCTAGTTTAACTGAGTTTCTCGCTAAACAGTTATTACTGTACTGTATTGGCCAGGTAAGGTATGTTGAAAGGATGCAAGGAAAAGTGAAGTTTAACAGTAGAAAAATTAAATTCCTTTATGGTAATGTTTGTTCAAGCCATGACTGAATGAAAATATTGTAAAAAAAAAACTTTAAAAGGCACTTCAGAGCATATAGACGGCAATAGCTTCTTTGAAAAAAAAACTGAAAAGTAACACAAAATGTAAGAAAAGGAAGAGAAAAAAAGTAATACACACGGTGTGGGCAGCCTGGGATGGGGGTTAAAAGTGTGGAGTACTAGAGAAAGTGTGTAGGAGGGGCTAGGGTGAAACAGTAGGCAGTGGGAGGGTATGACATGGAACTCATGTTCATAATGCTTTTGTAATATATTATCATTGCAACAAAATGCCAGTCACTGTCAATTACTTTCTGTGAAACTGGACAACATAGTGTGGTATCTGAGCCTGTTATTGTAAGACCACTGTAGCTACAGTTTAGTCTGTGAATAATGTCTGTAGAACTCTGCAGGATTAACTAAAATATTGCTTAGGAGGGGTGGCAATGACAGGATGATACTTAGACTGGAAGTGTCAGAGGGCCCCCAACTTGAAAGTTGCTGGCAGCCCACAAAATGCTAGTAGCAACCCTGGTGCTGACTTGTGCACAGTATTAGACCTTTTGTTGAGCTAACCTTTATATTAAATTGGCCCTGGCTCAGTGTGTGTCTCTAGTACAGTAGTAGGGCTCTTGCTTCAGTGATTTTTTTGAATATAACAAAAGCTGATTTATTATACCTTCGTGACACCATGATTATTGAAGTTGAACAGATCAGAAACTATCTGAATTTTAGGTTTTGCAGAATCTTATGCTGAGTTATGCACAATACTATATCATTTTTGTAAAGTAGCTTGTGCACTTACCAAACTGATTTCTCTCAGCTTGGATTTCTTCAGCTGAATAAAGGTTCACTTGCTGATTTGGATTTTAAAAGATCATAAAGATCTTGGTGATTTCTTTTATTCTTTACAATATATTTAGTGGTTTGCAATAGCTTTTTTCATTATTACTCTAGTTAACTTAATATTCAGGCCATATGCCTTCATATGTGAAAAGCATCACATTTTTAGGTTGTTGTTTTTTCCTTTTAATTTATCCCATTTTATTGTATTCTAATACATTCTCTACCTTTCATGATTCATTCATTTAAGTTACTTTCTGTTTTTGTTTCTCTTTTAATTTTTTTTTTGCTTATTAGACTGCTATTGAAAAAAAATGTGATGTACTCCACTTAACTAAAATAAAATAAATATAAATGGCTAAGCATATAATAATATCATTCTAATTTGTATTTCTAACCCATCTGTCTCTTAATTTTGCCATTCCAAAGCTATGAATCCTGAATGGCTGTAGCAATGAGCTAACCAAACTACTGCTACCACTACTACTACTGCTACTTTTGCTACTAGTACTGGTACCATCACAACTACTACTACTGATACCACTATTGCGTATTACCAGTGCTACTATTACAACTACTACTAATATATATATATATATATATATATATATATATATATATATATATATATATATATAATGTGTGTATATACATACATATGTATATATTTCTTTGGAGTTTTTCTCCCTGGGCCTCTGCTGAAAATGAGTTCGTACCCACTCTTTCTCAGTAATCAAATGTCAATAACTAAATAAATAAATAAAATACTTCTACTACTACTACTACTACTACTACTACTACTACCACTGCCACTACCACTGCTGCTACTATTACTACTAATACTACTACTACCACTACTACAACTACATTACTGCTATTACCACTGCTACTACTACTTGCACTAATACCGATACTACTACTACAAATACTGCTACTTCTTCTACTTCCACCACCACTTGTACTACTAATAGTACTACTACTACTACTACTACCACTGCTACTACTATTACTACTACTACTACCACTACTATGACTACATTACAGCTATTACCACTGCTACTACTACTTCCACTAGTACTGATACTACTACTACTACAATTACTGCTACTTCTACTCTTCTACTTCCACGACCACTTGTACTACTAGTACTACTACTACTACTACTACTACTATTACCACTACCACTGCTGCTACTATTACTACTACTACTACTACCACATTACAGCTATTACCACTGCTACTACTACTTGAACTAATACCGATACTACTACTACAATTACTGCTACTTGTACTACTAGTACTACTACTACTACCACTACCACTGCTGCTACTATTACTACTACTACTACTACTACCACTACTACAATTACATTACTGCTATTACCACTGCTACTACTACTTGCACTAATACCGATACTACTACTACAGTTACTGCTACTTCTACTCTTCTACTTCCACCACCACTTGTACTACTAGTACTACTACTACAACTACTACCACTACCACTACCACTGCTGCTACTATTACTACTACTACTACCACTACTACAAATACATTACTGCTATTACCACTGCTACTACTACTTGCACTAATACTGATACTACTACTACAATTACTGCTACTTCTACTCTTCTACTTCCACCACTACTTGTACTACTAGTACTACTACTACCACTACTACTGCTACTACTACTAATAATAATAATAATAATTGATCTGGTCTTATTTTGGTTTGTGAGTCAGGATTTTACCAAGCCTGGAGAAAAAAAAGAAGTTATGTCTTACCATAATGTTCCATCTTTGTTGTAGATCTTTGTTCATTCATTACCATTAGAACTTCAGTTCCGTCCTCGGAACCGATATGGCCGTTTCCAAGCTCATGCCAGCCAAAAACTCTCAGCTAAGACCTACCCACAATGCCCCTCTCCTAGTTACTCCAGATCGCGTTTGCACATCTCTATATAATAGAGGTAGTAATATAAAAACAGTAGAAGGCTCTGTCTGAGCAAATACCCTAACCAGGAGTTCCTAAAGTCCCCCACGAGTCCAGGCAGGGGGAAGGAGGGCGGGAAGTAATGAATGAACAAAGATCTACAACACAGATGGAACTTTATGGTAAGACATAACTTCCGTATCTGATGTTGTAAATCTTTGTTTCTTCATTACCATTAGGACTGAGTCCCCAGCTACTTGAGTCCTGGGTGGCCCTAAGGAAGGATATTCCTGAGCACCATAGAACCAAAAGATGCTCATCCCCTGTAGGCCAAATCCAGTTTGTAATGAGATATAAAGGTATGAGGTGTTGCCCAAGTGGCTGCTGCACAGATATCATCCATAGAGGCTCTGGAATGAAATGCTACAGAAGTAGCCATAGATCTGGTAGAATGAGCCTTTATTCTGAAAGGTAAGGATAGCTTATTCTGTTGGTAGATAAAGGTAATGATGTTTCTAAACCAGGAGGATAAAGTCACTTTAGAAACAGGTTTACCCAGTCTGGGTCCTGCAAAGGCCACAAACAATTGATCCATCTTCCTGAAAGATTTAATCCTGTCCAAATAACAATGAATCTGCCGATTCACATCAAGGGTGTGCAAAAAGTACTCCCCTCTATTAGAATGCTGAAGGAAGAAAACCAGCAGGTCAATAGATTGGTTAATTGAAAATCCAGAAATGACCTTGGGCAAGAAAGAAGGGGTCAGTACGAAGGGACACCCTATCCATGTGGAAGATCAAGTAAGGTCTCTTGACTCTCAAGACCTGCAACTCAGATACTCTTCTTGCTAAGGCAAGTGCTACTAGAAGTAAGGTTTTCCATGACAAAAACTTTAAATCACATGAATTAAAGTTCTCGAAAGGAGGACTTGTGAGAGATTGAAGCACCAAAGTCAAGTCCCAGGGTTCTAAGGGAGGCTTAACCGGAGGTTTAACGTGTAATACTCCTTTTAAAAATATCTTGCATAGGTGGTGTGACATAATAGAAGAATTATCAAATCCATTATGAAAATCGGCAATAGCTGCTAAATGCACAGTGATCGTTGATGCTGAGGCTCCTGCATGTAAAAGAGTCATCAGGTATTGAAGGATCTTTGAATAGACATAGAGAAGGGATCTATGTTCTGATCTTTGGCCTAAATAGAAAACCTAGTCCATTTACTAGAATAAACTTTCCTGGTGGAAGGTTTGCATGAAGCCAGAAGAATTTCATTGACAAGAGTTGGAATTTCAGGCAGTCTGGCAATCACTGGAAGTGGAGGAACCAAGCAGTGAGCTTGAGACTGTGGAGATTCAGATGAATCAGTCCCTGAGGATGAGATAACAGGTATTGGGAATGATCCAGGATCCATGGGCTGTGAATCTGATGAGGCCATAGAAATGGAAACCAGACTTGATGGGGCCAATAGGGGGCATTGAGGATCACTTTGCTTCTCAACCTCTGAGCTTTCTGGAGAAGTTTTGGAATGAGGGGAAATGGAGGAAAGGCATACAGAAGACTTAGGGGCCAGTCATGAGTTAGAGTGTCCCTCGGGGGTTCCCCCTGATGGGGGATCAGGGCAAAGTAACTTCTGCATTTGTTGTTTAGTGGGGAAGCAAAGAGATCACAGCAAGGCTTGCCCCAGCGTTGGAAGATCCGATCCGCTGTTACAGGGTTGAGGGACCACTCGTGAGGCATCAGGATGTTCCTGCTCAGATTGTCCGCAATAAGGTTGGAACTCCCAGGAATGTGCATTGCTAAAAGAAAGCAGTTGGAAGCTATTGCCCAGTGCCAAATCACCATGGCTTCCTGACACAGGGGGTATGACCTGTGTCTGCCTTGCTTGTTGATATACCAGACAACTGACATGTTGTCTGACGAAATTGCAATGGTCCCAGAATGTAGGGATGCATGGAATGCTTGCAACGCTAAGAAAACTGCCCTCAGTTCCAGGACATTTATGTGCAAATTGGCCTCCATGGGGGACCAGATGCCTTGGACCATCTTTCCCTGGAAATGCCCACCCCCCACCCTAACAGGGAAGCATCCGTGGTCACCATGGCTGTGGGCTGGGGAAGACAGAATGGTCAACACCAAAGGTTCTTTTGTGGCTTCATCCACCTTAGCATTTCTTCCTTGCAATGGTTTGTAAGACATATCATGTGGTCTAGTGGGTGAGTTAAAAATGACCATTGTGCAGAAAGGAGCCACTGCAGGATTCTCATGTGCAGCCTCGCCAGTGGTACTAACATAATGGCAGTTTCCATGGAGCCTACGATTTACAGTATAAGGCATGCCGGTACATAGGTCTGAGGAAGAAGGTCTTGGATTTGGTGTCTTATTTTTGAAAGCCT
This sequence comes from Protopterus annectens, assembly GCF_019279795.1. NCBI lineage: Eukaryota > Metazoa > Chordata > Ceratodontiformes > Protopteridae > Protopterus > Protopterus annectens. Next base: position 344,910,156 of record NC_056741.1, on the reverse strand, counting down.
GTGAGGTGGGAGAGAAGCTTGACAGGATGTTGTGTTGAAGACTACCCCAATAAATTCCAGTGTCTTTTTGGGGACATTTGGGATTTGTCCTTGTCGATGGTAATCCCCAAGCGGAGATTGAGACCTTGAGTGTAAAAGAGGCTGCGGACTAGGAGATTCCTGGTTGGAGCAGTAAGGATCCAATCGTCTAGATATGGAAACACCTGGAATCCTTTTAGTCGAAGATGAGCTACCACAACAGCCATACATTTGGTGAACATTCAGGGGGCTGTCGAGAGACCAAATGGCAGTGCCCTGAACTGGTTGTGATTGGCTCCCAGCCAGAAGCGGAGAAACCTCCAAGAGCAGCGATCCATCTTTATGTGGTAGTACACGTTCTGAAGGTCTATATAGTACATCCAGTTGTCCCTCCCTAGGAAGGGAAGAATGGACTGTACCATGAACATCCAGAATTTTTGAGGTTTGATAAATGTGTTCAGTAGGTTGAGATCCAGGATTGGTCTCCAGTCCCCTGTCTTTTTTGGTACTAAAAAGAGCCTTGAGTAAAATCCAGATCCTGTCTGGTCTGGTGGGACTGGTTGGATGACTCTTTTTCTTAGCAGCTTTTCTATTTCTAAGGCTGCTAATTCCCTCTGATTGGGTGCTACATTGGGGATTCATTTGATGGGTCTGGGAGTTAAATCAAATGGTATTTGGAAGCCTCTGGATATTATTCTCAGCACCCAAACATCGGTAGTAATAAGTTGCCAGGCTGGTAGGTGCAGAGAAAAATGACCCCTGACTTCTTCCAGAGGAAAGCTATTGGGCCACTGCTCAGGAGCGCTGGTAGGGTCTGCTAGCGTCTGCCAGAAAAATAATCTCTAGCGCCCTGGTTACATGGATCCCCTGTACCCCGAAAGGGATGTCTTCCAGATGAGTTGCCCCCTCTGTCCCGGGGGGGGGGGTTGCTCACCATGAGTGTCAAGAAAAGATCCTTGGGATTTCTTAAACCACATTTTTCCTCCCTTTTGATTCCTGGAGTAGGACCTCTGGGGGTTGGAAAAGCGTATGCCCACAGCAGACAAGGTATTTCCATCTTTCTCACTTCGTGCAAGTGTGTTTCATACTTTGGGTCCTAAAAGTGCAGATTCATTGACAGGTGCATTGATGAAGGAAGATTTAAAGGGGTCTGTGAAGTCACACAACCGCATCCAAGCATTAAGTCTCATGACAATGCCTGATGCAGCAGTTCGAGCTGCCCCCTCGGTGGTGTGAGATATCAAACGTATTGAGGAGTTTGAGATGGATTCAAGGGTAGCTAACTGCAAGGCAATAGTGTCACGCACCTCATCAGGCAGTGCCTCTGCCAAAGAGAAAGACATTCAGAAATTAGGTCTCCTCGGAGGCAAGTGAAGTTTGCCAGATAGTTCAGCGACCGAATGGCGAAGGTCGCAGAAGCACAGGTTTGCTTCCCTAGTCTGTCCATGGTCCGAGACTCCCTGCTCGGAGGATGGACAGTGGAACTATCTTCTGCCAGTTCCCTCTTGGTGGCCACTGATGCAACCATGGAATCAACTGTCAACTGCTTGAACCAGTGGGACTGGTCCTCAGGTGGAGATAAAATTTTGTCTGGCCTCCAGGGGACAGGTTTTACAGTGTCAGAGGCCTTCCAGGTATGCTGCACAATGAGCTTAACAAGGTCATCTGCCGGTGGGGTTACCCAAGAAGTAGATGGCCAGGCACAGAAGGCCTGCAAGAACACTGATTCCTCAGACGAAAGGTTAGAGGACTTCCAGTCTCCCCGCTGCTTGAGGATTTTGAGAATGTCTCTGAATGAGATGTCATCTGGGGGAGACTGTGGGGCAGGGATGGCCCGTGCTATTGGACTGTCAGCCCCCTCAACTTTAAAATAAAAAAGAAATAAATAGAAAAAAATAATTTTAAAATTCGCGGACTAGTCTGGACTGCTGCTGAGACAGTCTGGAACATGCACAGATGTCTCAGCAGCAGTCCTGACTGGGAAACATCGGCAGTCAAGACTTTAGGATCTCGTGATGGGCAGGGTCTGGATTCGAGTTTGCAGCAGTCTCATCGGGGGAAGATCTCGCGACGGGCAGGGTTGGATTTGTGTGTGTGTGAAAATGCCCCAGGTGCAATATACTGGTGGTTAGACTCATGGTGATGTGGTAGGGAATACCTCAGGCTTGAACCCTGTACCTTGTATGCAGGTGTTAAAGACCTGAATTCCCTACCCACCACCATTTGTAAAACAATTGCAGATTTTTGCCTCATATTTGATCTGATCTATTCCTCATAATATCTGTGGTTTGTAAATATTGCAATGCTTGATATTTGATGGTGCAGTAGTAGTATTGTTGCTCACAGCTGCAGGTTCTTGGGTTTGATTCTTGGCTGGGGTGCCTTCTTTGTGGGGGGGTCTGTATCTTCTCCCTGTGTTTGTGTGGGTTTGCTTTTGTGTCCTCCCATGTTACAAAGACATGTCTGCATTATTTCTTCCTGGGCCTCTGCTGAAAATTGTTTTTTTTGTTCCAAGTCAGACTGTCCTGATTAACAAATGTTAAATAAAATTGACAGGCATTTGAATTTCAGACTTTAGGTTTCTGAATGGTTACTTCCTTATATATTTGTTGGTGCAGTAGCAGTATTGTTGCCTAACAGCTATAGGTTTTCTGGTTTGATTCTTGGCTGGGGTGCCTTCTGTGTTGAGTCTGCATCTTATCCCTGTGTTTGTGTGGATTTGCTCTGGTGTCCTGCCATTCTACAAAGACATGCGTCTACAGTATTTCTCCCTGGGCCTCTGCTGAAAATTGTTTTTGTTCCGTCAGAAGTAAAATTGACAGGCATTTGAATTTCAGACTTCATATTCTTCAGAAAATACATAGTAAAACAACTTTTTATTCTAGCAATAAATATATAGTAAGACAACCTTTTATTATAGCAATTTTTAAGTTTATAAGATGACTATTTGAAATCTGTCCTTATTTTTGGGACTGTAATACCCTGTTATTGGCTTTGTCTAGGTTTTTTGTGCTAAGGTTCACAGCTATGGCAAGAACTGAATTCACTGAATATGTTTGAGGGCTGTATTCCCTCATTACTGGGTTTGTCCAGGTGTTTTGTGCTAAGAGGTTGACAGCTATGGTGAGAACTGAATTCATTAAATGATAGCCATTTAAGTTTCAGTCTTCCTCTCTTTCACAAAGCAGACGATTTGGCGTAGTGGTATGTTGCTCTTGACTGTTTTGCACAGGGATCTTGGCAGTAAAATGTACCGTGGTAACATAGCATTTTATTCTAGCAGCTTTCCAAGATTATACAAGCAATGTTTAATGTGTCCCTGGTTTTTGCCCTTTTGACCCTCCCCAATAAATGTGGCTTTTTCCAGACTTCTTGTGCTGTGAAGTTGAGATGCAGTTGAGTATTGAGTAGATTTTACAAGGAGCTGAGAGCTGCAGGGGAAGAGAAGTTTAGTGCTGATTATGCTAGGTCAGCTTACATTGCTAATAGCACAACAGGTTGTGTACTTGCTTTTGATGCAGAAGGTTGTTGGTTCTACTCCCATAAGGGGTGAATGCTGCCTTACTGAAAGTTAAGATACTAACTATGAGCCTGTTATCAGTTTTCCATCCATTTCCTATTGCAATATTACTAGCTTATTTTTAATGTAATTTAGGCAATTTATTCCTCAGGGGCATCAGACACTTTATTTTTCGATGAAACCATGAAATATAAAGGTGATTGCTAGCAGCAACCTCTTCATTACAGATTTATTTAACATGGAATTATTTAGATGACTTTTTTACTACTTTAGAGATTGTGCATATTTACTGATAATGGTGGACTGTAGAATTGTGCATATTTACTGATAATGGTGGACTGTAGAAGTTTGAGTAGACTTTTATGATAGAAATGTTCTGAATTGGGCAGTTTTGTTTCATTGTTTATTGGAAAAATGTTCAAAGCAATAGGAAGGTGTATCAAAGAGCACATGTATGTTTCATATGCAAGGGGCCTATGATTTGAAAACAGCCCAAAATTAATTTTTATCTGCCACAGGTAAAATGTATTTTCTTTGAATGTGGGTTTTAATGTTGTTTCAATGAATGTGAGTTTCAAGGGCAGAGAAGTTTTAATGCCAAGTTTGTTTAGCAGATGTCTTAGTGTTTGTGCTGTAAAATGCAAAATAAAACTTTCAAATGAAGTTCAAATAACCATAGAAGTAAATCAGTATGCACATTAGTGTTTATGGTAAATGGAGTGAAATAGCAAAGTAATGGATCATTGGAATGGTTGCAGGGAGGCTCCATTCGACCATGGTTTTGTGAGTGGGAAGGGCGGTAAACTTAGGCAGCCCCAGCTGAACCATACCTCCCAACTGTCCAGATTTTCAAAGAATAAATAGATGTTTTGCTTCTTATTTTTTGGTTTGTTCCTCATAAAATTTGTGGTTTTCTGCAATCATTTAGGAATTAAGTCACTAAATAATGACACACTAGTTTCAGACTTCATAACCTTCAGAAAAATGCATGCTAAAGTAAGACCTGTTCTATCAACGGTCCCAGTTTATACAAGAGCAATTGTTAGTACTGTTTATATGTTCCCCCAATATATTCAGCCTTGTCCAGATTTATTGCATTAACAGGTTGAGAGGTACATGCAAACAAATTGCTTTATAGAATTAGGCATAGCCAAACCTCTCAACTGTCCCTGATTTTGGCTCAAAATGTTGCTCTTCACCTAATGATCCTTCCGCAAAATAGCAATTTTGGAAGAAAACATGGAGGGTTTATAATTAAGAAATAACTGTAATAATCAGATTACTTTTATTTCAGAAATGCATGTAGATTGTTTTATTTTGTTAGCTGCTCAAGTTAGCAGTACTAATATTAAAAGTGTCCCTTCTTTGACAGGTTCCCAGCTGTACTGTGTTGCTATTTTATATTTTTACATCACATTTTTGGTCCATTTTTCATAAAATTGTGTTTTTTGGCAAATTAGTGACAAATAATTAAAGACTGAAGTTAGAAAATAATGACAGACATTTGAGTTTCAGATTTCATACCATTCAGAAAATTCATACTAATGCAAGACCTCTATTAGCTTTCTAAGTTTATAAGAGCAATATTTTAAAAATTGTCCTTATTTTTGGGCCTTTGTCCTATTTCTTTGTATGGCTTTGTCCAGATTTCTTGCTCTGAGGTTGAGAGGTATGACAAATGTGTCAGGGCCATCACAAGTCAGCCAGAGACATTTCAAACTGTGACATACTTGTTGCACCCCACTCCCCCATGCAATGACTCTGGATGTGTCCAAGCAAGGCAAGGAGAAGTTATGCAGTATAAATGTGCAGAGAATCCCACCCATCCAAGGTAGACACAAGTACTAGAGTGGCTTTTCATCTGTCCTTGATTTTTACAGAATGGTCTGGTTTCCTTCATATTTTTTTGTACTGTTGATTTATGCTTATTACTCAAAGTGCCTGTTGCTCTGTGTTTAAGTAGCAATACTTTAATGACCATCAGGTAAGCTTGGCTGAGATTGCAAGATGCAAGTAAGCTTTAATAAGCATACTGTTAAAGAATTGCCAACATTGAAAGCCTTTCTGTTGCCATGTAAAGAATACTTAACTAGATAATGTATAAGCCTTGGGTATTGAAATGCATATGCCAGTATTTGTAATAAAGGACAGAATTACATTATTTTAAGAGTCTCATTATACTTGGAGACTTCCAGTCATCTCTGCAGGCTTTACCCATAAACCGAATGCCAATGGAGTGGTCCATAACCTGTACAGTAATCCTTTTAAGCAATGTATCTTGAGCTTATTTCTTGTTTGCTTTTCATTTTTTACTTTGATCATGTTTTCCCCATGAAACAAGCAGATGTCAGGCAGCAGGTCTTTATTTGGATAAGGAACATTTTTACAAGTGGGGGCATCAGAGATTTCTACTTTCAGCATGTTACTTGTTACTTTAATAAAGTTGAATATAAATTATAATTAGAACTGCAGTGCAAGAAGTGGTTTGAGATGAGTGCTGTTTGTTTTTCTTATACTTGATTTTGACTGGCATTCCATTAATGTATTTAAAAAAAAGTAATTTATTTTTTCATGCCTCACAACCTTTTTTGTTTCCATCTAGATATTAAGCTGTCATGCAGCCAATGCATTGAAATATTTTTATTCTTCTACACTTCCTTTTGTCTTGATTAGACTCTCATAATGATGATTTGGCACCCAGGGCAGTATATTTAGTTTTTGTGGTTTGCTACTACAGGTGTGTGTGTGTGTGTGTGTGTGTGTGTGTGTGTGTGTGTGTGTGTGTGTGTGTGTGTGTGTGTGTGGTAGGGAATACCTCAGGCTTGAACCCTGTACCTTGTATGCAGGTGTTATAGACCTGAATTCCCTACCCACCACCATTTGTAAAAAAAATTGCAGATTTTTGCCTCATATTTGATCTGTTCCTCATAATATCTGTGGTTTGTAAATGCTGCAATGTTTGATATTTGATGGTGCAGTGGTAGCATTGTTGCCTCACAGCTGCAGGTTCTCAGGTTTGATTCTTGGCTGGGTTGTCTTCTTTGTGGGGTCTGTATCTTCTCCCTGTGTTTGCATTTGTGTCCTCCCATACTACAAAGACATGTCTGCATTATTTCTTCCTGGGCCTCTGCTGAAATTTTTTTTTTGTTCCAAGTCAGACTGTCCTGATTAACAAATGTTAAATAAAATTGACAGGCATTTGAATTTCAGACTTTAGGTTTCTGAATGTTTAATTCCTTGCATATTTGATGGTACAGTGGTAGTATTGTTGCCTCACAGCCATAGGTTTTCTGGTTTGATTCTTGGCGGGGGTGCCTTCTGTGTGGAGCCTGCATCTCCTCCCTGGATTTGTGTGGATTTGCTCTGGTGCCCTGCCATTTTACAAAGATGTGTCTGCAGTATTTCTCCCTGGGTCTTTGCTGAAAATTGTTTTTGTTCTGTCAGCAGTAAAATTGACAGGCATTTGAATTTCAGACTTCATGTTCTTCAGAAAATACATAGTAACACAACCGTAACACAACCTTTTATTCTAGCAATTTTCTAAGTTTATAAGATGAATATTTGAAATTTGTCCCTATTTTTGGGACTGTATTCCCCCATTATTGGCTTTGTCCAGATTTTTTGTGCTAAGGTTGACAGCTATGGCAAGAACTGAATTCACTGAATATGTTTGAGGGCTGTATTCCCTCATTACTGGGTTTGTCCAGGTGTTTTGTACTAAGAGGTTGACAGCTATGGTGAGAACTGAATTCACTAAATGATAGCCATTTAAGTTTCAGTCTTCCTCTCTTTTACAAAGCAGCTGCTTTGGCGTAGTGGTATGTTGCTCTGACTGTTTTGCACAGGGACCTTGGCAGTAAAATGTATGGTGGGAACACAGCATTTTATTCTAGCAACTTTACAAGATTATACAAGCAATGTTTAATGTGTCCCTGGTTTTTGGGCTTTTGAGCCCCCCCAATACATTTTGGCTTTTTCCAGTTTTGTTGTGCTGCGAAGTTGAGATGCAGTTGAGTATTGAGTAGATTTTACAAGGAGCTGAGAGCTGCAGGGGAACAGAAGTTTAGTGTTGCTTAAGTGAAGTTGGTTTGCCTTGTTAATAGCACAACAGGTTGTGTACTTGCTTTTGATGCAGAAGGTTGTGGGTTCTACTCCCACAAGGGGTGGATGCTGCCATACTGAGAATGTTCTCCTTGGTGAAGATACTAACTATGAGTCTGTTATCAGTTTGCCATCCATTTCCTCTTGCAATATTACTAGCTTATTTTTTTAATGTAATATAGGCAATTTATTCCTGATGGGGCAACAGACACTTTATTTTTCTATGAAACCATGAAATATAAAGGTGTTTGCTAACAGCAACCTCTTCATTAGTTACAGATTTCTTTAATGTGGAATTATTTAGATGACTTTTACTTCTTTAGAGATTGTGCATATTTACTGATAATGGACTGTAGAATTGTGCATATTTACTGATAATGGACTGTCGAATTGTGCATATTTACTAATAATGGTGGACTGTGGAAGTCTGAGTAGACTTTTATGATAAATGTTCTGAACTGGGCAGTTTTGCCATTATGGGTGCATGCGTTTTGTTTCATTGCTTACTGGAAAAATGTTCAAAACTAATTTAAAACACCCTCTAACAACTGTACTGTATTGTACAAGGAATATAATTTAGTACAATGAGGAAGGTGTATCAAAGAGCACATGTATGTTTCATATGCAAGGGGCCTATGATTTGAAAACAGCCCAAAATTAATCTTTATCTGCCACTGGCAAAATGTATTTTCTTTGAATGTGGGTTTCAATGCTGTTTCAATGAATGTGAGTTTCAAGGGCAGAGAAGTTTTAATGCTAAGTTTTCATTGTGAGACTGCATTGCTTTGTTTAGCAGATGACTTAGTGTTTGTGCTGTAAAATACAAAATAAAACTTTCAAATTAAGTCCAACTCATCATAGAAGTAAAGCAGTATGCACATTAGTCTTTATGGTAAATGGAGTGAAATAGCCAAGTAATGGTTCATTGGAATGGCTGCAGAGGCTCCATTCAACCATGATTTTGTCAGGGGGGAAGGGCAGCAAACTCAGACAGGCCCAGCTGAACTATACCTCCCAACTGTCCAGATTTTCAAAGAATGAATAGATTTTTGCTTCTTATTTTTGGTTTGTTCTTCATAAAATTTGTAGTTTTCTGGCAAATCATTTAGGAATTAAGTCACTAAATAATGATACACTGAGTTTCAGACTTCATAACCTTCAGAAAAATGCATGCTAAAGTAAGAACTGTTATTCTATCAACTGTCTCAATTTATACAAGAGCAATTTTAGTACTGTTTATATGTTCCCCCAATATATTTGGCCTTGTTCAGATTTACTGCATTAACAGGTTGAGAGATACATGCAAATAAATTGCTTTATAGAATTAGGTATAGCCAACCTCTCAACTGTCCCTGATTTTGGCTCAAAATGTTGCTTTTCCCCCTAATAATCCCTCTGCAAAATAGCAATTTTGGAAGAAAACATGGAGGGTTTATAATTAAGAAATAACTGTAATAATCAAAGTTATAGATTACTTGAAATGCATGTAGATTATTTTATTTTGTCAGCTGCTCAAGTTAGCAGTACTAATATTAAAGTGTCCCTTCTTTGACAGGTTCCCAGCTGTATTGTGTGGCTATTTTATATTTTTGCATCACATTTTTGTCCATTTTTCATAAAATTGTGTTTTTTGGCAAATTAGTGACAAATCACTAAAGACTGAAGTTAGAAAATAATGACAGACATTTGAGTTTCAGATTTTATACCCTTCAGAAAATTCATACTAATGCAAGACCTATTCTATTATCTTTCTAAGTTTATTAGAGCAATATTTAAAAATTGTCCTTATTTTTGGGCCTTTGTCCCACTTCTGTGTATGGCTTTGTCCAGATTTCTTGCTCTGAGGTTGAGAGGTATGACAAATGTGTCAGGGCCATCACAGTCAGCCAGAGACATTTTAAATTGTGACATACTTGTTGCACCCCACTCCCCCATGTAGTGACTCTGGATGTATCCAAGCAAAGCAAGGAGAAGTTATGCAGTGTAAATGTGCAGTGTGTCACCCCATCCAAGGTAGACACAAGTACTACAGTGGCTTTTCATCTGTCCTTGATTTTGCAGAACGGTCTGGTTTCTGTCATATTTTTGTACTGTTGATTTATGCTTATTACTCAGATTTATGCTTATTACTCAGAAAGTGCCTGTTGCTCTGTGTTTAAGTAGCAATGCTTTAATGACCATAAGGTAAGCTTGTCTGAGATCGTAAGATGCAAGTAAGCTTTAATAAGCATACTGTTAAAGAATTGCCAACATTGAAAGCCTTTCTGTTGTTGCCATGCAGAGAATACTTGACTAGATAATGTATAAGCCTTGGGTATTAAAGGACAGGATTCCATTATTTTAAAAAGCTCATTACACTTGTTGGAGACTTCCAGTCATCTCTACAGACTTTACCCGTAAACTAAACAGAATGCCAATCATGTGTGGTCCATAACCTGTACAGTAATCCTTTAAGCAATGTATCTTGAGCTAGTTTCTTGTTTGCTTTTCATTTTTTACTTTGATCATGTTTTACCCATGAAAAAAGTAGATAGTTGTCAGGCAGCAGGTCTTTATTGGATAAGAAACATTTTTACAAGTGGGCGCATCACAGAGATTTCTACTTTCAGCATGTTACTTGGTACTTTAATAAAGCTGAATATAAATTATAATTAGAACTGCAGTGCAAGGAGAAGTGGTTTGAGTTGAGTGCTTCTTGTTTTTCTTATACTTGATTTTGACTGGCATTCCAGTAATGTATTTAAAAAGTAATTTATTTTTTCATGCCTCACAACCTTTTGTTTCCATCTAGATATTAAGTAAGCTGTCATACAGCCAATGCATTGAAATATTTTTATTCTTCTACACTTATTTTTGTCTTGATTGGACTCTCATAATGATGGTTTGGCACCCAGGGCAGCATATTTAATTAAAGTTAGTTTTTGTGGTTTTGAGCATAGCTCCTCCCCTTTCTAGTTGACCACACCCCTCCCCCTTCACCCCACCCATTTAGCTGTCTCCTGCAGCCCCCTTTTGATTTGAAGTCACCAGCTGCCACTGCTGTGGGGATCCTTCCCCCTCATCACATCCGGTATCTTCGGTGATAGATTCCTCAGGAGAATCAAGGTGCTTCCTCTTGCACCATTTCTTCCGAGGTGGCTCCCCAGTGGGATCTTCTGAGGAGGACTCCAGAGAAGGGGTTCCCTTCAAAGGTGGGTCTTGCAGTTCCCATGCCCAGGATCCTGAAACAGGGGGTTGAGACAGCTGCATGCTGGGGGTTGATGCTGATGTCATTGGTGCTCACTGCGAGCCTGCGGTGGCAAGGACCATCTCCATCACCTGGAAAGCAAGCCCACCCGAGGAGGGAAGATTGGAGCTTGGAACCAAGAAGGACAACCTCAGAGCCAGGATCACACCCTGCCCTGAGGAGCCCACCTCCAGGTGAGGAGCTCTGAGAGGACTGGAAGCCATCAGAGCCATGGACATAGACAGCGCCAGCGAGAATATAGGTGCCAGTATAGGGACCAAGGTACGGACGGTCCAAGCACTGCTCTGAGAGAGCATCATCTCCACTGGAGCCAATGCAGCAAGGGTGGTCAGTGCCGACAGGGGGAAAACTGCTGTCGGAGCTGAGACAGTATGCACCGGGGTGGACATCGGTATATAGATCTCCTGGACCTGGGTAGAGGCTGGAGGAGAATAAACAGGGGAAGATGTAGTAAAAGATTCTGAGCCAAGAGGGAAGGAAGGTCTAGCTGGAATGGGCAAATCCCCTAGCTGACAGAAGCTGGTCCACAACCCGCACTAGGTCTAATTCAGAAAAAACTCCTGGTGGATCTAAAGGAGGCTGCTGAAGGAGAATCAGTTATTTCTAGAAAGGGGCTAAACCTCTGCCCCAAAAAAGGGTCATAAGTTGGGAATAGAAGTAGGTTATAGGCAACAGTGAGAAAAAGTTAAATTGACTAAAAAATAAGAAATTTTGAGGAAAAACTATATTAAAAATCACAATTTTCCACTTAGCTTTGAGAGAGATGGCTAGCACATCTGACGAGGAATGTGGCAAACAAGATCTGGAGTAACTAATAGAGGGGCATTGTTGGTAGGTCTTAGCTGAGAATTTTTATCTGGCACAAGCTTGGAAATGGCCATATGGGTTCCAAGGATGGAACCAAAGTCCTACTGGTAATGAATAAACAAAGATTTACATCAGATCCATATTTCTATATCTTTTTCATCATTAAACCTTGAGGCATACCCACTAATGAGAGGCTCATATGTACTCACTGTTGTTATCCTTAAGGCAGATGATTATCAGGCATCTGCTAGCATCAGAAAAAGGCAAGCACATGACTGTTACTGACCTAACAAGATAATAATCCAAGTTAGTCAAGAAGCTGTGTGCATTGCTAAGATTTTGTTAAATCATAAAAGTCTTGTCACTTTTGAATTTTCCTGATGACTGCTAACATTTTGTGTGCTGGAAAAAATGCAGACCTTAATTCACCTGTCCAAATTAACTAATAACATCACTCCAACTTTGCTTTCTTTTTTTTTCCTGGTAGTGATCTTACTCTCTATTAGAGACTGCATTCCCACTGGAATTAAAAATAATACAGAATGGATAATGGGTCACTGAATTTTGGACATCTACATTCCAAAGAAATGTTTCAGAATTAGCCATAACTAACCCCATTGCACTGATGATATTCTATTCCTGAATTTACCAGGAATGACTTGTAATCAATACTAAATATCTCTGCCATGCTTACTAAAGTCTGACATTAGAAATCAGTGCCAGGAAAACAGTTTACTATACCAGCCTGCTCAGAGCATTAGAATGGAACCTGTATAATTTAGTGTTGAGGGACAAACCCTGTATGGAGTTGGTTAGATGATGAACCTCAATAGCCATCTCTTTAGAACAACAACTTCAACTATGAAATTCATCATCAGCTGTAGTGCAGTACAGTCTGTCTTCTGGGATGTAACATTAGCATGCCATTAATGATGGTGACTTTTGTAAACAAATAACTTTGTGGATAGTCTGCTTACCTTTGGTTACATTTAACTTGGATAACTTCTCAAAATTATGCAAAGACAGCAGATATATGCCAGAAATAATGCCTCTGGTAAATCCTCTTCAGAAGGTGGGAAAAACATTATGCCAAAAGCAGTGTTAACATTAAAGCCAGTGTCTTTAACAGTGAGGCAATAGTGCTTTTAGGTACATGTTTTGAAATGGAAGACAGTGTATCATGTTTCTTGCTTAGATATGCTTAAACATGGCTTACAGGTCAAAAGAGTGTTATGACAAATCACATAGATACAGACAATGTGGGATCTAAGTAACTGGCCACCATCCTATCCCAATAACGTCAACTTTTAGCAAGTAGATGCCTGCTTTGAACAGAAAGCTTTACTCCGGAATTTGAAAGAGAGAACAAATGAAGGAAAAACAAACATCAGCCAATAGGCAACTCTTTTTCATAAAACATCTGCATTTTTCTTTACAGATATGTAGGCCTAGGACTGGAGTACAAAGTTAACACATAAGCACCAGCAAAATGTTTAATATTATTTATTTATTTCATTTGGTAAGTGGATTGGTCCCTAATTATCCTTTTCAGCCATGTTTCAGGCCACAGGGTCAAAGATAAATGCAATATATAATTATACTGTATAGCTTCTTATCAAATGCTTATTTCATTGAAACTGAAATCACTGGAAACAATTAGCTGAAAAAAATTTTCAATGACTATTCATTTCCTCAAATCACAATTTATAAAAAACATTATACACTGTAAATTATTCTGTACAAAATGTACTTACCACCATATGGGAGGTATTGAATCGGTTTTGGTGCACAAACACAAGCCTCTACAAATCTGGGGTTACAACATCATGGTAGCAATTATCAACGCACACATAATCTTGCAAAGGCACTTCTTGAATGCCCGAAAACTACAGCATCACATACTGTATATACACTTCTACAGTTTTCTATGAACTGTGAGTAGAAGAAATGTGTGTGTGTGTGTGTGTGTGTGTGTGTGTGTGTGTGTGTGTGTGTGTGTGTGTGTGTGTGTGTGTGTGTGTGTGTGTGTGTGAATAAAGATTTGTGTAGCTACTCAGCATATCTTTCAGTGATGGAAAGAAACCAGACTATATGGAACAGAACTTGTCAGATGATACATGTTGCCTTACATTTCAAAACATAAATAGTTGTGTATTTCACTGGATGCATGGAATTTAGAACTGCTTTTTATAATATGAAATTGTTTATGATTGTTACAAACTGCTTCCTCTGGAAGTCTCATTACCTCATCATGAAAAAGAACCATCTGACTATTCTGCAGCTTGTTTTAAAAGGAAAGACAACTTTGTGTTTGAAATATATCTAACTGTGGACAGGACTGCATCAGAGACACATCTGACATTTTTCCTTCAGTTGTTTGGGCCTGTTATTTGGTGGTAGAAAATCTCTCTGACTACTGAGGATTGTTCTCCACCAGAGTGTCTGTTGCACTTTTCTTTTCATTTGTCTGGGACTATTAATTGGACACTGAGAATTCTAACTGGCAGAGGATGCTACATCAAGATGCTTGAATTCTAGACTTGTTGGACTTTTCATCCTGAGGCTTTAGTTACCCACATGCAGTAAGAGCTTTGATATATGATCTGTTTATATGAAACCTTTTATTTTCCTTTTCTTGTGCAACTGCAATGCTGCATGTAAAAAATCAGATATTTTAAAAGTAAAGCATTTTCATTTTTTATTTCCCAAATATTGTATTTGACATCTTATTCTTCTAGTCAAAAGCATTCTAACAGCACTGATGTGAATGCCATTGTCCATGCTTGTTTGAGGTGAGACACTGTTTGGCCATCTGCTATCATAACTAGCTAGTTGGAAGAGTGATCATTAACTGAGTTTTTACTTCTTGGTATCAGATTAGCAATCTAATTTGTACAGTAAATAGAATTGCAGTGCCAATGGCGCAACTGGTAGCAAACTCATCTTTGGTTCAGAAGTTTGTGGGTTCAAGTCCCACACCAAGTAATTGTTTGCTGACACTAAAGTCTGACATAAGGGGGTGCTGAGCTCCAGAGTGTGTCATCCTTTGTATGCTGTAGCTGGTGGTAGCCCAGGTGCATGCAAAAGATCCCCTGACATCTATCAAAAAGAGGAAGGGAAGCTCCCTGTGATACCCTGGCTAAGTTTCCCCTAGTATTATAAGTACCACCTCTGGTCTCTCGTGAAAGAGGCAACTAACCTAATGAGACTAACATGGTCAACAAAAGAATACATTAAAAAAATGCAGGTAGAGTACTTTTATCGATAAGATATAAGCAGTGCCACCAGGAAAATATTGTGATTTTTGTATGTCTGTGTTTAGTTAAGTCTCAGTTGCTATTGCTAAGTTGTCACTAGAAGACACTTTTTTCAGTCTGAGGTGAATGAAATCCAGGTGAGTCAGTGATTATGAAGCTGTTCTGGAACTAAAAATAAGCAGCTTTTTTGGGGTGTGGCAGGTAGAGGTTATATCTGAAGACAGGAGTGTACATTTTCTGTAAGCTTAAGTCTGTCACCCTCTTGTATTGATATTTCTGTGGTGGTGGTGTAGATCTGGGCTCTGTAATTCCCACCCCACCCCCTTATCACAGACATCATGTGGACACAAAGAGAACATATATGCTCCATAGAGACAGTAATCAGAAATTGCAGCTAAACCCTGAATCCTAAAACTTGTAAAGCAGAAATCATAATGACTAATCCAATGTTTTTTTTAATAAAGGACATTTTTGAATCCAAGTAACACTAATGAATAAGGGTCTCATTTCTTAAAATGTATCCTATTTCCAGCAATTGCAAAAAGATTTTTAGAGGTATACCCAGTCATTCTACCCTTACTTATTTTCCTGGTTTGTGTTACATCACATAACACTAATGTGTTCCTTTTTAATGGATCCAGTAATGTTACAAGTTATTCTCTCCCTAAGAAGTATGTATATTTAATAGACATTATTGAGCAGATAGTCAGAAAATGACATGTGTCATTGACAGAAGAAAACTCAGAAGAAAGGCTCCAGAAAATGAATTATACAGTAATAAAAATGTCAATGTATTTATAGAAATGTGTCCTGTATTATGCTTATTATAAAAATATGCTATGCGCTACTGCTTAATGGGGAATCCCTTACTCCACCACTATTTAACAAAAAATATTTCTATCTCTGTCTCTCTCTCTCTCTGTTTCTTTTGACATATACATACACACGCACACACACACACACACACACACACACACACACACACACACACACACACACACAGACACAGACACACACACACACACACACACACACATATATATATATATATATATATATATATATATATATATATATGTACACATATATAGAGACACACATGCCTATTTAAAAGCTCATTAGTTAAAAATCAGCATATAGTTTAAACAAACAGGATGTCATCAAAATAATGGGTTTTAGGCTCTTATTTTCTTTAGTATACATAAGCAGCTTAAGTGTTGCATGTGGTTGTGTTTTAGAATACAGCACCTTTCTGAGTGAACATTAAGAGGATTACTGGAAGGGTCTGTTTTTGTCTTGTTATATTACAGTATCTGTCAGTTTTTAGTTACTTCCAGTAAAGCTTCTCTGGAAGACTCAAAAGAGGGTGCGCAAGTCTGATGTATATCTGTCAGCATTTGACAGACAGTTCAATCATAGTGATACAGTACTTAATAGTGATGCTGTCATTCCATGGTTTCAGCTTCAGATGTTGCTGGTCCATTATATGTGACCTTGAGTTAGACAGCCATTGTTTATTGCTAATGATTAGTACAAGACATTCATGGAGAAGTCGTGGGGAGCCAACTGCTTGATTTTCTTTGAATTGCTTCCTTTGTGAACTTGTGTTTTATGATGCCGAACATTTCAAGTTAACGGTGCATCTTAGCAGCTGTGAAATTAATGTGCGTTCTGTAGTTTATGTATTAAGTGCTCTATACCTTATTTAATAATGTCAACCACCTCAGTTGATTTTTCAGAGATAGTACCAATATGACAAAGCAAGGTTCAGTCTTTGGGAAACACATGTATCAAGCTTTTTGTTTCACTATATTTAAGCATTAGCCCACCTTCCTGAAATTAACATGATAACTGATGAAAATATTTGAACATTTCTGCTTTGAATACATTGACGGAGCAGACCTTATAAATTAGCATAGCGTCAAACACATTTCCATAGAATTTCTACATCCTATTCACAAATAAAAGAAGTCAGCATAAATCCCTACATCGAACCCTATGGCTTCTTCATTTTGAAAACTTGAGCAATAAAATATTACTTCATCATTTTATTGCTTGGACCCTTCAGTAGAGATAGTTCAAAATCTGAGACAGTGACTGTCAAAGTCTGTTCATGCAACCCTACAAAACTAAATGGTTAGGTTGAAGGTTAATAAAAGTCCACAATTTTCATATATATGTATATATGGATTCACTTCTGAATGTCGAATTTCTGAAACATCGAATTTCATATGGTTGAGACCATATAACCGAAGTTTCGGAATCTCGACATTCTGAAATAAATTAAAAAAAAAAAACATTATCAATGTTTAAACAGGGTGGAAAGCCCCCCTGCACACCCTGCTTCTTAAATATACCAACTCCAAGATCGCACTACAGCAAGGAAAATGGAAATCTCCAGTTCTGCTCTGTATGCAGATCTCCATTCACAATTTGGAAGTTTTAAAACCTCGATCATATGGTCTCGACCATATGAAATTACAAAGTTTTAGGATTTCGATACATATAAATATATATATATATATATATATATATATATATATATATATATATATATATATATATACATATGTTTCCCTACGCTGTCCAATAAGCTTGATATGGTTTTCCATGCTGGAATCCAGGACATTTTTAAAGTATGTTTTTTTTTCTTATATAGATCTTTCATGGAAAAGATACATGGCTACATACATTTCGAAATGTTCTGTACATTTGGAGGTCATATGAGACCCATAGACTTTTTGTGTGGCTTCACCAGTCTTTTTAATTTTTTGTATACTCATTATTTTAAGAATATCAGCCAGATTTAATCAGTACTTTTTACACAATATCTCTAAAGACAGGTATACTGGGTCAGTATAACTAGAAAAGTGCCCATAAAGAACCACATTACATCATCTCCTCAAAAATAGTATCGGTGACGAGTAAATATTCAGTAGAGTTTCATTAGGTCTCTTAGCTAATTCATGCTTTTTTTTTCTCTTTTGGGCAAAATGTTTCTAAAGCTTAAAGCTCATAGAATGCCGTCTATCACATACTAATGATTGATCTGTCAGAAAATGTTTCTAGACCCAAAAGTCAGCGCCATAATATCAATACAGATGCATATTTATTTGTATCAAAACTAGTTCATTCCTGTTCTGATCCTGAGCTTAAATTTCCCTTCCCTACTATTTATGGATTATTTATTTATTTATTTAACATATTAATAAAAAAAAAAGAAATCTGCTTTCTGGCATCCTGATTTGTGGAATCATTGTTTGCTGATATTGTGGTGCTGATTTTTGGCTGTAGAGACATTATCTAATCCTTGTGCACACAATACTTGGAAGTTATTTCCTTTCTTGTCTAGGTTTAATATCGGAACTGTCAGAATGCCTAACAATTTGCTGTCTTGATTTTTGGTTAAGATAGGGTATAATGTCATTTCTTATTGCAGCGTTAATTCTTGTAATCTGAAGATTTGTAAGTAAGAAGCAAGGAACTCTATCAACGAGTGTAATCAGAGCTGGTTGACTGGTTTCCTATATTGTAATGACCCCACTATCATAGTTTCTGAATTTTTAACATCGGTCTTGTAATGCTTCATAGTAGGGCAATGAGTCAAGGTCAGGTAAGAGGTATGCATAGCATATTGTGAGAGTCTCACTTCCTCCATTTTGGAGGAAGATATTCTCATCGTATTTTCTTATACTAATTACCTGGTACCCTGGTAGTTATTATTTTTTAATGTTTATAAAGGGCTGCAGTCAGTTTCTGTTAAAGGTAGTATGTCACGTTTAAAAGTGAAGCAAAGGTTAAAGTTCATAAACTTTTTGTCACATGCTCCTGATATTTAAGTGCGTATATGAGAGTATCTGCTTGCCTTGACTATATTGTTATTTATTTATTTATTAATTATTTATTGATATTTGTTGACCGGGAAAGTCCACTGGGTCAGAAACCCATTTTTAGTGGAGGCCCGGGGAGAAAAGCTCCATAAAAAATGTAATAGAGAGTACTTTAAAGATAATATAGACAATAAACATATGCTTTGTAAAAATGACATTGGCTATTGATATATAACATACAGTACTTTAAGAATAAAAAGCCATTTATAGAAAGATTGTGGTTTGCTTCAAGGTAAACAGTTCTTTAAGTAGTTAGGAAGTTCTAGACATTGCCTAGGTATAGCTAGAGAGATTGGAATATGTTAGTTGGTATAGAAAAATGTTCTTAGGAAGGTTGAGAGGAGTTGCATAATGGAGGAAAGGAAAAAGAGCAGATAATTAAATTTTATTTTTTATGGTGGCTTAGTCTACCACATTCCATTTTTACTAATGAAAAATGTACATTAGCTCACTCAGTTTGCTATCTTTTAGTCCTCCTTTTTTACCACATTCAGTTTTCCACGTGAGCCCTTAGAATCCCTTTTTGTGATCGGTTAAAACTTGTATGTCCATGTCTTTTGAATCCCAACTATTTTTTTCCTTTGTTTTACCAGACAATTTAATTGTGTTAAGCAGCTGTGTTATAAGAACATTCTGGAGAAATTATCCTTGTTCACCATAAATTATAGGATAAGGGTCAATCATATTGATTTATGTGAATGCATAATGAGGTACTTGGGTTAACTATTAAAATTAACTTCAGAGATCATCCTTTAGACACTAAGAATAAAAAGATTTTTGTGAATGTTAAAATGGCAAAGATGAAATTATTAAGGACAACCCTTCATAACAGGACAGGTATTTGGTGGAATAATCTACAACTTCAAATTAAGAGGATGGAAATGATGTCCACTTTTAAAAAGGGCTTGGACAAATGGCTGAGTATAAGAACTTATGACCCAAGCCTGAAAGGTGGCAGACTCTTTAAAGGCCTAGTTAATCTCAGAGTTTGTAAAAGTATCACTTTGGACATTGAATTTTCAGTCTTTGACCTGATATTGCCACTTGGCTAGACCTGCTCTGCATTTAACCTATTGCTGCCTATGGACTCTCATTGGCTGAACTTCCTCCTCAGGTGATAACCATCATTAACCTCATCTGCTGCTGCTGGATGGTGTAACACAAACCCATAGTTGGGATGTCACTCCTGCTTCAATAATACCATATTGTGGAGCACAGAGCAAAATGCAGACATCTTTCTGGTTGTATCAGGCAAGAACCATAAATGTTTCCAGGCAATAAAACTATGTTTTCAGTGGCCAAAACACACTTTCTGTGATTTTCCATATCTGGACATGAATAGTGTTGAAATTCATCTGACCAACAGTTTCAGGGTTGAACATGAGAATCATCCAAGGATTAAAAAGGTAGCCAGCATTACATGCAAAACACAACACAATTTTTTTGGGGGAGTATTGACTATTTGCATAGTGGGTGTGTGTATATCATTTAGCATGTATTCTAGACACTATCCCAACACTTACCAACAAAATAATTAATAATTGTTGTAAATCACCACTTTGAAGTAGACATGCATGACTGATGTACCGCTAATGTGCAAAACATGAGTACTATCAAGGCACTGCCACACTCACATCAGTTGTGATTGTCTATGCATCTCAGATTACCTGGCAGTTGAAGGAATGGTTACCATTCCTACTGATGTATCATTGGGATAAGGGGTGAGGGGGAACCTTTGTAGCCACATGACTGTGATCTATGACACCCAGAACATCAAAAAATGTGGTGATATGGTAGAAAGAACTTAGTGCTGGTTCCGGCCTCTTCAGTCTTAGGGAACCATACATGCTAATTAACAGGTACCAGCATAGCTTTGAGAAACTTATCATGAAGCAGAAGCCAGGGAAGTATGCAATGTGTCCCCAGATCATTACTGATATGTCCGTGTAGCTATGATACATATACCTTGGTATCTTCAGGGATAGGAAATCCATGCATTTCTGAGATACAGCATGTGGGTGAACCAGTATGGGAGAGTACTACCCCTACTCCCAACTATGAAGCTCCAGATGATGTCCCTGTTCATTCTGTAGTGATCCAGTGTCTGGTTATAATTGACAACATGAGAGGACGGGTGCTGCCAGCAATGCTTATGAACTCTAGGTCTCTGGGGACGCTCAATCTGAATATCAGCTCTGGTTTATTTCCAGTACAGCTGGATGCTAAAGAAATACAGTGCTGTTCGGCAGAAATTGTTGCAGCTCAAATATTTCAGCTTTCTGCCGCTCTGGTATATTTCCATAAACTTTTTCCATATAAGATGTAAAATTGTCAAAATATGCAAACAACTATGAGCTGAACTTTTTTATGTGTTTCATTTACATGTCATTATGCAGTCACTTAGATGTGTATTACCATTTACATCTGGTAATGTACTCAGAAGTGGGCTGCATAATACGCTGTAAAAACTCTTAAGCACTGCTAAGGACCAACAAATGCCTCTTGTGTATTGTACAGATTGTCTATGAATTCCAGACATAGTCTCTTGCATTTTTCTGAAGCATGAAAAGTCTGTAACTTCAGTACCTAAGTAACAGCAATCCCCCTAGTCAGTCAGAAGGTGACGCTATATATATATTTTTTTTATGAGTGAAAAATGAAAATGTTAAAGTAAGCTCTGAACCATTTAACAGATATGATGCACATGATAAAACCAAAAACTATCCACGGCAACATGTACCTTTACACCCACGAAAGGACATCTGTTTTTAAATTTGGCAACCTAATGCTTTCATGAATGGATTCAAGAACCTAGACAACCAATAGTTATCAGGGTTTACTTTTTTTGTTTGATAATGTACAATGCAGACTTCAGCAGAGTGACACTCCTTCAGGGAACAGATCATTGCATGTTACAGACAGAAAGATTTAGGAAATCTCCTTCCAAGACTGGAGAAGAAAGGAGTTGTGATTTTGTTGCTGGGAAGGAGGATCTCTAGGAGGTGTTGATTTACATCAGAAGAACAGCAGGCTAGTCAGGCACAAAGCAATATGTGCTGCAAAAGATGTGTCAATTCCTGCAGCGTGCAGTTTAGTAAAAGCTATGACAGTACATTATGTAATGAATGACTGTGAATGTGCACCTCTACCACAGTTTGCACTTGAGTAAAATCTGTAACAGTATATCATGTAAGAGATGGCCATGCACGTGGACAGCTGCCTAAGTTGAGCTAACTCCCACAACATACAGTTCAGTAAAAGTTGTAAGTGACAGCACTTTATGTAGTTGATGGCCATGTTTGCATGCAGCTTACAGGAAGAACAAATGAGAAGTGAATCATACAAAACAAAGAGTTAGCTGCGTCTTGCTTTAAATATTTAAAATCTTATATGTTATGCTACTTAGGTGCCTATTTAAGAAAATTTGGTTTTGAGTAGTTGGAGGCAAAGTATTAACTCAAATCACAAACTGAACTGCTTTACTGGTTGCAAACAGAATGGTAATTAAATTATCTCATGACAGAACAGTGCAAAAGACAAAGTAAAGTTATAGGACTTAACATTATTAACTGGAACTGCAGAAGATCTAGAAGGAAATACTTGAAAGTACAACAATTGTCAATATCGGATTCATCTGAATGGTGGCAAAAAATGGTGTGGTAGAGTTGCTTTCTTACAGATTTTGATTCTCCAGATGGTGATGCCTTCTGTGTGAAGCTCACATCTCTTCTCTATATTTGTTTTTTTTCATTGATGTCTTAGGTTTCCTCCCATATCCCAAAAGACCCCAATACAAGCAAGTGTGCAATTTCATAAATGTATTCTGTGCCAGTATTCTCTACCCATGCAGAATTTCTAGACCCACCCAGGGATTTCAAAAGACTTTAACTGTGGTGTTCATATGTTACTCTGAAAAGTTAGCCACACCTGAGTCCAAAAGAAGGATTCTGCCAGGCCTCATTCTGCATATGTTAATGGGGATTGGTGGAAACCTACACCCCCATTCCTAAAGGGGAATCAGGCTTGCAATACCAAACCTGTTCAAAGTTTTACAGTGGCAAAGCACATCAGTGTAAAACCCTAAAGCAATGGAGCAGTGCACAGAAGCTTTGAACAGTATCAGAGTATTCCCTCTTATCCAAGGCACACACATTTCAAAATTAGTGTATATCAGCACCTTGATGAGAGGTTAAGAAGGACATGGAATTGTAGGCAATGCATGGTGGGAAGCCAGACTGCCTGCAACAGCAATTTCCACATACAGGTGGAGCTATTCTGTTGCCTTTCTTGCGGAGTCCAGTAAGCATGTGAATTTGCATTCAAGTTGCTCAAGAGTCATCCCCATAATGCAGAGGAGATGACTTACAGGTTAAGAACAGTAGAAATTCCCTGCTTGAGGATAGTTAGACTGGATGCATGATAGCCATACCTGTCATGTATGCAGTTTCCCATCTGTCATTGTCTAGGGTCTCATCCTGCAGTATATATTTTTTTGTATTTGCTTTCTATCTCTTTTTTGTTGTGGCTAATTAATAAGCTAGACAAGGAGCTAATGAAATTAATATAAAATGGCAGGTATCTGTTATGGTAGCAAGTGCACATCTTTTGAATGTATTATTCCTATCTATACCACTATTGCTACAGTAGGTCTGTCTTACAGATTAGCCTAATAATAAACAAGGCAACAGGATAAAGACTTATTACACCTATCTATCCACAGAAGAGCTATTCACTCACTGGAGTATTTCCTGCTTTTACATTAGGTGCTGGAATTTAAGAATGGGACGATCTAACTGTTGTAATGTGTGCTTTTTGACTCAGTGAAGCCATCCCTGCTGCTGCTGTTTGTCTGTGTAACAAAATGAATGATACTCTTTTAAATTTTCCATGCGCTGGGGGGGTATTGTGCTTCTGTCATGTGCACTCTCTGTCTGTTTCTATTAAAGTCTGGAAGGCTATACCTTTGGCCACACTGTCAATCGACAACATTTTATATATGAAACCTGGCTGCATAAATCATGCATAGAAAAGTTTATGTAATACAGTTAAAAATCAGATGTGAGAACCAGAAATGAGCCTCAAACCATCAAATCATTTGAAAATATTATTTTCTAAACATCACAATACCAAGGCTACCTGTTAAGTACGTTATGCTTCCTCAGAAACTGAAACTTATCAAATGGAACTTGAATATACTGTGTGTGTTGCAAACGGTTTACTATCAAAACCTAGAAGTGCCTTCCATTGAATGGTCACATCACTGAACCAGAATGTCATAAATAAAATATCTTTTCACCCCCCCTTGTTGAACCATATTAATATTGAAGGGTTGAAGTTTGCTGTTATAGAAATTTGGCCATTGGATTACATGTGCCGTTCAATGTTCGAAGATGCCAGTTCGCTATGTTCCTGTTCAATATTTAGCCCTTTTGAAACTGCCTCAGCCTATCTATACCTTATAATCCATTTATTTCTATTATTGTCTAAAACCTATTGATGTCACTCAAACCATTACTCCATTAGTGTAAATATTTTTACCTATATAATTTTACCACAATCCTTATGCATCTAATTGAGTGATTTTTTTTTGTATTATATTCCTTTCAAACAAATTATCTTATGTTAGTCTTGTAAAATGTCCTTAAAGAATTTTATGTATGTACAATCTTAGAGCTTTTCTCCCCAGGCCTCCACCGAAAATGGGCTTTTTCTGGCCCAGTGGACATTCCCGGTAATCAAATGCCAATAAATAATACATAAATAAATAAACTGTACTTTGATGTAGCACCATTCAACTGAGGGCACTTATAGATTTTGATAGCAAACCATTGCAAACACTATGGACCTCATTATAACAAAGGTGTCCATTTTACTCATTCAGTCATAATCTGGAGTTTTAGTTTTAGGGTGATAGATTTTTTCATCTAGAAATGACTGCTTTAACATTTTTAGTTATCATTTAAAGCAATGTGATAAGAAATTAGGTTAGGTTTTTCATCAGCTAGTATAAGAGACACAGTTTTGTTTTCCAGCAGGTGTAATATAAATGAAGGTTGAAACTACAACTTGAGAAATGTCAACCTCCCCACCAAAAAAAAAATATTACCACTGTGCTCATACCTTCAAAAGGTAACAAACCTGTAATAAGTTAAATATTTTTGTTCTGCATGGCACGGTGGTGCAGCAGTTAACATTGCCACCTCACAGCAAGAGGTTCTCCAGTTCAATCCTCAGCTGGGGTGCCTTCTGTGAAGAGTCTGCATGTCCTCCCTGTGGTCACGTGGGTTTCCTTCGGTTGCTCCGGTTTCCTCCCAAAGACATGCTGTAGGTGGACTGGACACGCTAAATTGGCCCTAGGCATGAGTGTGCCTTCTGTGGAAGGTTGGGCACTGGACTGGCAACTCGACATTGTGAAACTCCACTGCCAAGCACGAGTGGACAGGTGATCCACTGTGGTGACCCCTAACCGGGAAAAGCTGAAAGAAGAAGTTCTGCATATCATTGTTAAATGGCAGTCCTCTGCATTCTATTATACAATTATATGTGGCTAGACTTTCTATATCTTTTGCAGCTCTTGCTTCATGACTTATGTGCTCCCTAAGTGAACCTCTTTTGTTTTATTTACTTATATATGTCTAGCAATGTTCAAGAAAGTCTCATGTAGACCACCATATACCTCATGTTGTGGTGCTAGGGAGTAGGGACCTATGCAGTGAATGCTTTGCGTTGTATATCTGGCAGCATAACAACAGTCTCTGTTTCAATTTTGAATGTCTCGGAGCACACAGCAGCCTGTACTGCACTAGACCTGCACAAATGGTATATTCTAACTGCCATTTAATATACAAAAATGTCATGGCCTCATACCTTGTCTCCCCTCCCAAAAAAAAACAAAATAATGCAGTACTTTTGTACAGGGTTTTCTCCTTCTCATATAAGTAATTGTTCATTTGGGAAACAACTTTTTTACCCTATATTTCAAAAGTGAAGCTGCCCTATGTGCAGATAGTAGAAAATTTACAAGACCTCCATTAGGATTACCTAGGTCTGAGGATAAAGCACAGATTTTTAGTATACACAAAAGAAATTTGTTATTACTATTTTAGAAAATGGGTGACCTGTACATAATTAATGTAATTGAAGAATGAACATTCTCCAGCAGGGTGTTAATGTACAGTTAATACCTTTTGAAAAACAAGTCCACTGCATCAGAGTAGCAAATTAAGCTGCCGTGGTACTCAGACAGTTAATTGAATGACCACCATTTTTTTATGATTGCTAAACAACATTTAAGAGAATGAAATGATAATATTGATATTCAAACGAAAGTATGTTGACGTGATAAACATGATGTGATGCAGACTAATCCAAATTGTGTGAGTGAAGAAAATCTGACTGCTATGCCTAACAAATATGATGTTTTGCAAACTAAATCAGAAGTAACAACAGAACAGAAAGATAGGAAAAAAGATACTAACAGACATAAAAACTACTCATGAACACATTTTAATAGGAAGCAACATATGAAAAATAAAATGCAGAAAAAGAAAAAAGTTAAGTAGAATGAGCTTGAAAATTTAAATGTTGAGGGCATAATAAACAACTATTAAGAAAACCTGCTGTCTTACATTGAACTGACAAGAAGCTGGCAATAAATAATATATCAGAATTTGAAAGAAAAAAGTTTGAAGTTCTGTGAGGAGGCAAAGTATCTTTGTGTTTTGGGATGTGAAATTGTTTGTATATGGCAAATCTTTTAAAATAAATATTGGATATGATTTAAGAATTTACAGTTGTATTTTCTTGAAGGATTTTACTAGCTGATTGTAAATATAACAAAAATATAATTTGTTCAATCTGCACTTCCACAAAGGATAATTTAGAGATAGAATTATTCCAGAACCAGGAGAAGTATATAATGGTGAATGGTTTGATGATATGTAGAAGTGATTCTGATTGTTGTCTGGACAATAAAGTAGAGAAAAGAAGCAAAAGTGGTTGTAACATTTTGAAGGAGATCAAGCTGATACAAAAGTCGTACCACAAAAATATTGTACATACAATAAAAGAGAGGGCCAAACCAAAATAAATTGTTTGTTCAAAGGTGTTGAACATATATTTGCTCAAACAATAGCAATGGTTTCTGATTATAAATCCATTAATGTACCAATTAATGGAATGAATGGAGAAAAGGTGGAAATGTTATAGGTTAGGATACCCTTAGAACAGATGTAAGTTTTATAAAAGACCTCAGTATAAAGTACATTTTGAAAGGCTACGGGGCGATCATTTGAATATGAAATTTTGTTATATAATTTGGAATGAATTGTGGCAAGTGTACAAAGAAAAGTTAAAGGGGTATCATATGCTAATGACTAGAGACAATAAGTGAAAGCGACATTAATGGAAACAGATCAAAACAAACTTCAAAAGTACATACATATGTGGTAAATGACAATATACAATATTATATTATATTTCAGAACAGGATCTTTTTAGTTTTACTGATGCTAAAATGAAATAAGTGGTTAAAGAAACAAGAGTACACAATGGCAGACAAAACCAAAGAAGTGAATACTTTGTTATAAAGAAACATACAAAACAGGAACAACTGTAAATACAGACTAATAGATGAACAGGGTATTTATGAAAAATAAGAAGAGAAAATGAATAAAGACTTGACTCTATGAATAATGTATTAGGAAAAATAAAGCTGAAATGGGGCTTGTGGAGAGTGAATAAGGTAGAAAAAGACATAAATAATAAGACAGAAAACAGTGTTAAGCATGGTTAAGGACAATGGAACCCCAGTGTAAGAAGGAATACATTTTGGGTGTTATAAATCTTGGAATTAAAATATGAATAATTTGAAAGACATCTTAAAAGAATGGTGAATGGACAGGAAAGAAAGGAATTCCATTGTAAATGGCTATAATCAGATTTATTTCGATAAAGATTTTAAAACTGAGACTGAATACTAATTTGGCTAATGTTTTGTAAGAAAAGTATTAACAGCATTATAAATGGGAGGATTATTCAATAAAGGCTATGAATATTTAGAGATTTTGTGAATAGTACAAAAATTAAAAAAAAAAAACCCAGAAAAATTGTTACGGGTTATATTACAAAAGCACGCAATGGTATTGATCGTGCTGCAGTGTTAGATGTTTTTTATACTTATGCTATTAGAATTTAAAACATTGGGTTCATATTATAAGCTCAAAGGTCCTGTTCAGTGAATATGAAAAGAGCAACACATATTTACCGAACCGCGAATACACCAAATGCTGTAAACCACGAAATTTAAAATCACGAATCGTCATACTCGGCCAACCCCACCGCCCGCGACATACTATCTACCCAAACAAAATAAATAAACCACATACATACACTATATCTATGCACTTACCTTAACCCGCACCCTAACCCTAAGGACCGTAACTATCTCACACTTACCTTGCAGGGCTATACCGCAGACTGGCCAACTATGATGAATCAACATTTTGAATTTCTTGGTTTTGAACGTTCGCTGTTTTTGTAGTTCACGCAATATGTGCTGCTCTTTTCGTATTCGCTGAACAGGACCTTCAAGCTTCTAATATGGACCCAAAACATCTATAGTTTCCCAGTAATAGTCACATGTATTAATGGTTTTAAAGGGAAAATGCTAAGACGTAGAGTGGCTTAAAAGAAGGACATGCTTTGAGTCTCCTAATATTTGAATTACTGATTAATGCACCAATATTCAAGGGAAACATATGTAAGACTGGGGATAATCTTATATTCCAAGTGTGTTTATCTTATGTAGACTATTTAGTTTGCATTATTACACAAAATATGGATAAGAAAGAAGTTACAAAAGTGTTACAAATTTATTAGATAAATTAGATCTAGAAATGAACAGAGAAAATGTTTGCATTTATGAAATGAGAATAAAAGATGCTGACATTTTAGCCATAAGACTTGGTAACTAGACTGCATAATGTGAGGGGTCTAAAAAGATTTAACAGGTATCATCAAAATATAGAAAAAATACATTTTTTTTCTTTTAGGAAAACATTCACCTAATTAATTCAATACTTTTAGGAATGAAGGATGCTGTGGGTCTAATTTCCCATTACCTCAGAAACCAGAAGCAGAAGAGATGGGAGTATCTTCTTCTATCACATGCAGGACAAGCCTAAGCCCTACAAGGAGAAATAATATACACCAAGATGAATAAGGGCAGACTAAACATACTACAACCAGTAATAAATTTAACTTCATTACACTTGCAATATATAATTGAAGTACCATTAGTACAGGAATGTCTTTTAAGGAGAATCTTAACTAGAATTTGTCAATATCTGATGGAACAATTACAATAGAGAAAAAGACATGAAATAAGATAATAGCTTTCAATATGAATATGTTAAAAACTTATGGTGGAAAAAATGGTACAGTAAGATTTTGGCATGTGGAAGGTGTGGCATAGTAACTTTTGAACATATATAGTTGTAGTCATTTTAAAACAAAAATAAGGAGGAGTATATTAAAGAGGATGGAAAGTACTTTTAAGAATTCAAAGGTTTGTGATTTTTTTGTGGAGACTTTTCTCATAGAAAACTTTCAGGTAAAATTAAAATTAAATACAAAACCAGAAAAGGAAGTTATTTGTTTATTCAAGGGCTCTGGAGTGGAAAAGACTACTGAACACTTTTTTGCATGTAACAGATTCAAAAATGCTCACGAGAAATTTGCTCAAACTGCAGACTTTTGGAAGATAAGTAGTTTGGCTGAAAAATTATTTAATTTAGGCCTGCTGTTTAGCTAGGAGCAAAAACACAAAACGGTTATAGATTCTGGGACTTTATGGTAAAGTCTATGTGGTGAACTTCTTATCGAACAATGATATAGGATGCAAGCAAATTATACAAATACTTATAAAAAATGTCTTAAAGTAGTACATTTTTGTTATATGTGTTCTGTTTTCTGGTGGTACATGGAGAGCTAAGTATGCTGTGATATTTGCAATATTAAATAAAATACTCCTACTTTTTTCATTACATGCTGTAGGATCATTTATGTTCACGTAAGCTGCCACTGTCTCAGGAAAAATGGACAATGGTTTAGCATCTAATCTGAAGGAAGGTATACTCAGTAGTACAGTACTTTAAATAAAATTATATTAGAAAAGCTCATCGTCTTCTGAAGAAAAGCCATAACTCTCTGAACGCTTATTCCAATAAAATAAGCATTCACTTCATAAAGATCAAGATTTTCAACAGGCTCTTGGCAATATTTTATGAGAGGAATATGCAATGATATTTTGTACCATCTATTAGCAGAAACTACAATAAGCCAATGATTAGTTTTCATTGAGTCTTTGCATTATCTAGCTCTTTTCAGCAAAGTGAAGCAGTAAAAGATATGAGTGCAGTGTAATGATATTTGATGTTTATTGGTTCCTGATCAATTGATTATTTTTCTGTGTTCGTAATTATTTAAATCAGATGGTGTTATTGGAGACCACAGTCCCTGTACAAAGGCATACACCCATGGGAAAAGTACACTTAAATAAATGAATCTACTTTGAATGTTTTTCAGAGTTTTACTTTAGCATGTTGGCAGGGATTGCTTTTGTCAGTGATGACAGAAGAAGATAATTATCTGATCCCGTTTGCATATATTTCTTACACTATCTCCCTTATTCTTATTCCTTCTTTTTCTTTCTATTTAACACTCAGCTGGCTGTCATCATCTTTCCTTTATTCCCATTACTGGGTTCCCATTTATTTTTATTTATTTATTTTTGCCGCTACACAGCCATTTCCATCAGTTTTATCCACAAGTTCCCCATTTTCCACTCATTTAATGCTCTTTAAAATATTTTTGGTTAGATCTTTTTCTATCAACCTTTCTAGACACTTCATTTTGTGGTTTAAAAAATAAAACTCTCAAAGAAGAAATACTTTTTTGCATCTAAGGAAAAATAGTGCCAGATGTCCTCTTCCACTTCCTGTCTGTCCTTCCTATACAGTGCAACACATTCCCAGTGTTTTTTCAAAAAACTTTTCGGCACCTATAAAAATGTATGCTCTCTCCCTTTCTCTTCTGTCAAGTGAGAACATTTTATGATCCTTAAATTTCATTTCATATTTCACTTTCTACTTCAAATATCTTTCTAGTAACATTCACTGAAACTCCTGCACTGATACTCTATTCCTGAATGGTCTTTAGAACTGATTATAGTACACCAAATATGATTTAACCATTGCCTAATACAGTTGTTTCAGTACTTCCTTACATCTTGAATATAAGGTATATCTTCCTGGACAACAAACAGCAGCAGCAGCTGAGAAACCTCATGTATTTCGCATCATGACTTTGGAAGATCCCTGTGGCTGTTAAATTCCAGACTAATAATAAAAGATGCATGGTAGCCAAGCTGAATGGACCCTTTAGTGCCACAGTCAAAGCCTTATTGCTTTTAGAGTCTCATATGTTAATGGGTATCATGCCATGTATCACAATCTGTGATTTCCACCATGTAGACAGGCTGCTGTGGTGTGCCTTGCCTTTATTTTCTAGTTCCCTGCAGCTATCACCTGCCATCATTTCTCTCTACCTGACCAATGTCTAAGGTTGATGAGGTAATCAAGGCGACTTGTGCAACATCATACTGCTGTCAAAGAGCATGCCCTGACCACACCTCTTAACTGTCCAGATTTTCACAGAATGTCCAGATTTTTGCCTCATATTTTTGGTCTGTTCCTCATAAAATATATGCTTTTCAGTCAAATCTTTGAGAATTGAAGTCAATAAATAATGGCAGTTGTTTAGGTTTCAGACTTCAAATCCTTTAGAAAATGCATGTTAACAAAAAAAGTTTATTCTAACAACTTCCTAAGGTTGTAAGAGCAGTGTCTAAAATTTGTCCCTAGTTTTGGGCCTTTGCCCCCCCCCCCCCACCCATTATTTTTGGCTTTGTCCAGATTTCTTGTGCTAAGAGTTTGAGAGGTATGTGACTAATCACCCATGTTAGATTTGCAAGCTCTGCTAGGACTGTCTTCAGGAGGCAGACGTGAGCTTCCATACATGAGCAACCTTCTGAACAAGCAGCACGCTGCTTGCATGATGTAGCTCACTAGGTTATTCATGCAGTTACGGCAGTTATCCAGACTGCCTCCCCCCTGAGGCAAACTTGTATGTTAAGACATCAGTTTCCTCTGGATGTCATGATTAAGAGATGCTAAATCACAGATGATTTCCTCTTCTTTTCATGGCTTAGAGCTGCCAAATCACACATCATTTGGTTGAGGTTCCAAATCACATACAGTTTTCTCTTGTTGGCAGAGTTAAGAAATGTTAAATCACAAATCATTTCCCTCTGGTTGTTATGATGCAAACTATTATCAGGTTCCAACTTGAAATGAGTTTGGTAGCTGCCATGGAAACGTAACTAAAGCGGCAGATAGTGTTCATGTTAGATGCTACATGGTATGTGTAAATAGATGTAGCCACACAATTTGCATAAAAACTATGGTTTCCCTTCCCTGGAGCTTGAAAATCTGCCCTGCATACATAGATGGCACCAGAGATTTGTATTAGATAAATACAATGGAACTTTCACTGCTACAATCACACATAGGTTCATAGGTATATACTAGGCTATGACCACCAGGTATAATCTAGTAAACAAGGTTTAATGAAGACAGCAATAGTACGATTTTCGAAGCATGTCATAATACAGGGCTGTTTACTGCAGATATTTTTCATTACAACAACATCATACCCAGATAAAGACTTCAACAAAACAAACTGAATAAAAAATGCTACCCAAGCTCTTGCACATAGCTCCTAATAACGTTATGAAAATTTGCAAAGCATGACTATGCCAGTGTTATTTAAATGTACTTTTCAGCTCTGATAGCAAAATGAATTTTGTTAGCAAAATATAATGCTCTGCTTATCATTTTCAACAATTGTTTGGCTGTGTGGTTAAAGAAACAATTTTTTGCTATTGGCCTGTGTTCTCTATAGGCATACTTTTTCATTTATTTTAATAATTTAGTGACAATTCAAGTGAGATCCTGTGTAAACTGTTCTAGCAAAACCGCATAGTAATATTAGTATGAGAATTTCAAGATAGCGAAGTGATTTTTTACTCCATAAAATCACTAACTAGTAGTTTTTAAGTCTGATTCAGATAAATATGTTATAAGTAGGTAATAATGCTTTAACAGAGTGACCATTATAGGGAAAAACAGACCACCTAGGGGTGCTGTGCCTCTCTACCACTGGAAGTTGTTTCAGACTTCCAGTCTACAGGCTAGATGCTGTCTTGTTAAAACGTTTAGTCCTGACCATGAAACTCTGCCCAAATATAGCCATTTTAAGATAAATCTTTCTGAACCTCTACTTAATCTCTTTAATCTAAGCTTCTCCATTGTGAAGCCAGAAAACAGCTATTGTAATGCCATTAAACAGAGGTAGCCCAGCCACAGACCCTGGTAACTATAGACCCATTAGTCTCACTTGCCTCATATGTAAAGATGTGAAGGGTATTATCTCAGACTTCATTAATCTAGACTTTGAAAATATCTTAATTCTGGATCCTCATCAATTTGGATTTGTCAAAAGAAGGGCCTGACACTGTGACCTCATTAATTTCTTTGAAAACATAAGTGAAGCAGCAGATAGTGGTTATGAGGTGCAAACAGCATATCTAGATCTGACCAAGGCCATTGACATTATTCACCCTTCAGGCATTACTGATAGACTTGTAAATCAGAATAAAAAACCTTATATTGTGCTGTGGATAACTAACTTGTCTGAAAGTACCTGTGTGGTTAAAGTTGCAGGTGCCACTTCTGAAAGCAAAAAACGTTACCAGTAGTGTCCCACAGGACTCAGTTTTTGGCCCTCTTCTATTTGGCATATATTTCTCAGGCCTTCAGGCCAGCAGACCTCCATTCTGGAATCATAGATAAACTTACTAAGCTGGGCATTAATCCCTATGTCACTCGATGGGTTGCCAACTGGCTTACTAACAGAACCCACACTGTAAAAGTAGCTGACTCCAAATCCAGCTCCAGACAAGTGACAAGTGGAGTACCTCAGGGTTCAGTCCTGGGACCTCTCTTCTTTGGCATCTACTTCTCTGAAGTACAGACCAACACTAAGGGACTCTGGCTAACAAAGTTCGCAGATGACTGTAAACTGGGAGCCATTACTGAATCCCCAAATGATGTTGATAGTCTACAAAAGGGCCTTACAAAAACAGATGCTTGGTGCCAGAGCCATGGGCTCAAGCTCAATGCGAAGAAATGTATAGTTATCCCCTTTGGGAAAAAAACATGTACCCGTGAATTATCACATAGGTGGCAGTACACTAAACTCCGAAAGTGTGATAAGAGACTTAGGGACACAGGTGGACAGTGGTCTCTCCTTCAATAACCACATCGCCACAACAGTCAGGAAATCCTTCTATGTGGCTCACCTCATCACTAAGGGCTTTTCATCCAGAAAAAAGGAAGTCATTGTCCCACTGTACTCATCCCTCTTTAGACCCATTATAGAATACAACGCCCATTTGGTATGTACCTCTCAAGACATCTGCAACAACTGGAAAGGCCGCAGAAATACCTCACTAAAAGAATCACAGGCCTAAAGCAGATGCCCTATGCTGACTGCCTTAAAAAACTCCAGCTATACTCTGTCGCATATCGTCTAAACCGAGGCGATCTTTGCTTAACATACAAGGCCATGTCAAACCCAGAGCTGCTGGACATGCTACACTTCAAGAAATCCCAATCCCTCAGAGCCACACGCTTCAGGGATCTAAACCTTGTTATCACAATAAACAAAACATGCTGTAGGGATAGGTTCCTGACCCAGAGACTCCCCAGACTCTGGAATAGACTGCCCATACATGTCAAGCAGAGCACCTCACTGGCCCTCTTCATAATGAACCTTGATGATTGGATGGGAGAAAGGAAATTCACCCCAGGGATCATGTCAGTCACCCTGCTGTACAGGGGTCCAGGGAAGTAAATCGTGTGGGAAGAAATAGCCAGGGAATTGTTATGGCTAGGCTTGTGTAAGCCCTAGGGCCGATAGCCTAGTACCAACCTATGAACTTATGAACTAAGTTTGTAGACAACTGAAAATTGGTTGTTGCTACTCAATCTTCAGCTGCCTCAAAATTGTTTCAACATGGGTTAGACCATGTTAAGAATTGGTGCAAGGACAATGGTCTCAAATTAAATGTAAAAAATGTTACATAGTTCATTTTGGTAAACAAAATAGTTTCACTTATATAGGAGATGCACCCCTCTAATCAGACACTGTTGTAAGGAAGCTAGCCACTCTTGTTGATAATTCCTTCTCATTTGACCATCATGTCTCCACAGTAATTTGGAAAGCATTTTCTCTCGCCAATCTAATTTCCAAATGCATTTCCACTAGATCCAGAGAAGTCTCAGTTCCCCTTTACTCATATCTAATCAGACACATGTTTGAATACTGTGTGCCTTTTGGCATATATTTGTTCCAAACATATCACACAACTTGTGAGACCTCATAGGAAAAAAACTAAAAAGATCAGTAGCCTCAAAAATCTTGGCTATTAGAAGACACTATCAGTCCTTTCTCTGTATTCAGTCTTTTACAAACTGCTATGAAGAGATCTGCAGCTATCCCTTTGAGCCATGATTGATCCATTCCATACCTTTCAACTGTCCCTGATTTGCAGGGACGTCCTGATCAAAATTTTAAATTTGTCCCTCTTAATCTCTCCCAAAGCCTCCCAAAGCTGAGGACTTTTGGAGGATTACATTAAATAAATAATAATGATAAATGGAGTTAATATACTTCTTTTAGACTTCTTTTTGTATTAATTCACATGCTCTGATTCTGTCAATGTGTTCATTAACAGCACTAGATTTTTTTTAAAGTGTCCCTAAAAGTGTCCCTGATTTTTCCTTGACTTGTCCCTGATTCTGTTGAAATTTGTCCCCGATTGGTTGAGAGGTCTGAAGCCCTATTTGACCTCCTACTCCTTCTCAGAACTAATGGGACCTCAAATACTCAGTTAAAGGAAATAGACCTTCATCAGCAGATAAATAAGGCACACTGGTGCGATAGATTCATATCCTAACATATCCCAACCCTTTGTAACAAACTTCTGCTATATTTAAGCAGTGTAGCATCCTTGCGTCCTTCAAGGTAAACCAAGATAATTAAATGAGCAGGCTCCAATTCTCCCTGCTCTGTCTTGTCTTGCCTCTTTGAGACTAGAGGAAACTTTTGAATAGAGCTTTTTTGTGTAGGCTTGAAATGGTCTGCAGCTTGATTGTCTACTATTTACATATGAGACTATGAACCTAAAAGGTCTAGTTTCCAGTCCAAATTACTTTGAAAAATGTATATCTTTCTGGCCTAATTTGCATGTAAAAGCTTTTGTCTTTCTCTTTGGCTTGAATGGGAGCAAATGAGACAGACAGAGTGAGAGTGAGAGCGAGAGAGATAGACTTCCTTGAATTAAAAATAACCAGAAGCAGAAGTATTTAGTTTCTAAGTGCTTTTCTAGTATTGATATGTTTGAGCTCCAGAAAGCATTTCTAGCAGTTAGACTATTTGGCAAATATTTGTTCCAAACATATCACACAACTTGTGAGACCTCATAGACAAAAAACTAAAAGATAAGTGCCAGCAATCAGAACATCTTTGTACTTCACACAGTGAATGTCAGTAGCTTTGATTTACCTCAAAAATGTAAGCAATTTTTTATAAAATGTGTCATTAAAATAAATAAAACATGGAATGGAGTGGTACTCAATACAGCAATACAATCATAAGTAAATAGATGTGTTTGACTGCTGTGTGTCTGTGAGGGAGATGTATGGGCCTGGGTTTGTGGATTTATATCATAGTTTTATTTTATTATATTGTTTTTGGTCACTATTAACCTAGCCCTTGGCTTGATGAACTCATCCTAATCTAGTCCTTAAACCACTTGATTATGAGATCACCATCTACAGTGCTTTATAACACCACATTGCATTAGTGTTATATGCTTTTCTTTTGAAAAATGTATTGCATCAAATATTAATATAGTGTAATTTCAGTGTATGGACTTCAGCTAGTATTTCATCTTTCTAATCAACTTTTAATTATGTATTTATAGGCCATTTTAGCATAAAATATTTATTATTGAATACTACCTTTCTGTTAGAGTATTTTATTTATTTTTGCCATTATTAATAACCAAAAGGGTGTTTATTGATTATGTTGCTACAAATGCTACGTTTTGACTGCTGGATATCATATCACATAATTTTACTTTTCACTATTGATGTATTTATTTTGATTTCATTTTTGTTCTGAAAATGTCCATTTAGTTTTGTTTTTTTTTTGTTTTTTTTTAGGAGGAGACAAAATCATTTAGCCTCTTTATTTTTTAGCAGTAAAACATTTTTGGGTGTTATACCATACAGTAGTATGCTGGTTTTCTTTTAGTATCTAGAACACTTTCCATCCAGGGTTGGCATTTGTTTGATTTCATATAGTGCCACACCATGTGATTAACATACTGTTGCATTATATGATTATAAATCCTTTGTAATATTTATAAAATGGTAGTGTTTTGAAATGTCAAGTTATATGACACAATCAGGATACTCAAAAGAAAAACACACTGCAAGGAGTCCCCTAGTAACTTTCAAGCATTTTTTTTCTTTAGCACATTTTTAATATGTAAATGACCATTCAATCCTAGAGCAATCAAAAAGGAGGTAATAGTTCACAAAATATAGCACACTTGTTGAAATAAGTAGAGAAAAATGGGCAAATACAAAGGCCTAGTGTGGACAAATAATTACTTAGTGATTGTATTGAAAACAAAATAGTCCCTAAAGGGTTAAGGATGTTTAAGTTTCCTATTGGAACCACTATGAAAAATGATCTATTAAGAAGAACTTTAATATCTTCTTAACAGAACAGTTGTTGAGCTATTGGAAATATTATTTAAATACAATGAAAGTGAATGGATGAGCCTTTGAGTGAGCTAATGGTCAGCATTCTTAATTTTTTTTGTTAAGACTAGTTAGTTTGAGTTAATTTTGGATTAAATAAATAAAAAAAAGAAAAAGCTATAAAGGACTCCAAGTTAAACTAATTTATAGTGACAAATTTGATTATGAGAATACTTCACCCAATTGAGTTTTTGCCGAAGAGAAAAATCACAGTGGTTGATACAAATAAGACTAGATCTGTCGACTAGGGTAAAAGTGTTTCCAATAAAAGAAATACTTGCTGCTGGAAGTCAAACAGTCCAAAACCAAGCCATAAAAACTTCAAGTGTTGCTCAAGAAATGCAGTACAATCCAGTAAAAATGTGAAACACAGGTTTAATCCAAGAAATACAGTACAATCCAGTAAGCGTATAAGCGCTTTCATTTTAAACCCTTTAAAACTTCATCAGATACAAGTTGTAACAGTTCTGAAGCCATTTAAATAAACTTCACTGGTCATGTGATCCTTTTGAAATTTTAAAGCAACATTCCCCTATTATACACATCCCTCAAAAAAGTACATGCTGTCATTAAATCCATGCCCTAGTATACATGCTGTTTTAATTATTATGCTATTAAAATTAGTTCATGTGGTTGTCATGCACAATAATCTTTATAAATAAATCATTAATAATAATAAAAATAAAAATAAAAATGAAAATAACAATAGCAGCAAAGTGTTATTTTTGTAATAATTTATCTCTCCCATGTGCCTTTAGTTTCAGGATGGGAGCAATACTGACGTGGTCGTTTAGTCCTGGTTGCCTATATGCCTCTAGTTTCAGCAGCCATTTTAATACATGTTACTCCAATATTACTGTCCAAGGACCCCCCACGCTTCTCTTTCTCCTTTCTTTCTAATATGCTAAATTTAAAAGAGTGGTCAGAGTGTTCACTTAGATGCCTAAACAGTGCATTGATGGTTCTTTCTTTTTTAATTTCATATAAATGTTCATAAATATGATTACGGAGCTTTCACTCCATTTTTCCCACATAAAACCCATCACATCCCTGACATTTTGCGATGTAAATTATGCCTGTAGTGTTATAGTTGTATTTACCCTTTATATTTAATTTTCTTCCCTTTAGATTGATTTGAGTGCTCTCAAGTATCTATATGCAGTAACTGCATCTCCCACATTCTGACATCCTATTAGTTAAGGCATTTGCCACTTTCCTTTTTGCTTCAACCATGTTTTTTATGTTGCTGCCTCTTCTATAAATAATAGTGGGCATTACCCCTATGTCATTGATTATGTTTGGTGTTCTTGTAGCACCTTCCAGGTTTTGTTCAAAATCCATTTTATACTACCACTAGCTTTATTAAAGGTGGTAATAAAGGCATTGTGGTATTTTTTATGATTACCATGATTTCCAGTAATACTGGTAATTACCTTATTTTGTGAATTCCTTGTCAAAATAGGTTGATAAAATCCATTTTTTTCTTTTAGATGTGACTTCTAATGTTAACTCATTTAGTAATTCTGATGGGTAACCTCTTCTAGTTAACATCCCTACCAGGGTATCCACTTCTTTATAGTAGTCTTCGCCTAAGGTGTTCATTCTGGCCGCTCTAACCAATTGGCACTTTGCCACTGCTATTTTCTGTTTAAAGGAGTGGCAGCCACTGAAGTGGAGTAACTTGTTGGAATATGTTGGTTTCCTGTATATACTAACTACATATTCCACCAAACCATAATTCTTCCTAAGCATAACATCCAAAAATGGCATCTCGTTTTTGTTATATTGGCATGTAAACTTGAGGAACTCTATACTTTCATTAATATACTATAGAAAGTTTTTTAATGTAGCCTCATTATTTCCCCATATAAGAAAGATGTCATCCAAATAGCAGGTAAAATGTAATATTGTCTGTGTGGACACTGTTATGTACAAACATCTTTTCCCACTCCAACATAACTACATTTGCCAAAAAGGACCCCACATATTAGAAAGAGTGAAGAATGAAAAGCGTGGGGGGTCCTTGGACAGTAATATTGGAGCAACATGTATTAAAATGGCAGCTGCAACTAGAGGCATATAGGCAACCAGGACTAAACGACCATGTCAGTATTGCTCCCATCCTGAAACTAAAGGTATGGGAGAGATAAATTGTTACAAAAATAACACTTTGCTGCTGTTGTTATTTTCATTTTTATTTTTATTTTTATTATTATTAATGGTTTATTTATAAAGATTATTGTGCATGACAACCACATGAACTAATTTTAATAGCATAATAATTAAAACAGCATGTATACTAGGGCATGAATTTAATGACAGCATGTACTTTTTTGAGGGATGTGTATAACAGGGGAATGTTGCTTTAAAATTTCAAAAGGATCACATGACCAGTGAAGTTTATTTAAATTGCTTCAGAACTGTTACAACTTGTATCTGATGAAGTTTTAAAGGGTTTAAAATGAAAGCGCTTATATGCTTACTGAATTTTACTGTATTTCTTGGATTAAACCTGTGTTTTACATTTTTACTGGATTGTGTTGCATTTCTTGAGCAACACTTGAAGTTTTTATGGCTTGGTTTTGGACTGTTTGACTTCCAGCAGCAAGCATTTCTTAGCTTTTGATTTTGGAACATTTTTTGTGCTTCTGTTTCCAATGAAAACTGGATAAATACAACTAACGAATTCAGATGTTTTCAAGATGAGAACCAACAAGAATGATCATATCAATATTGACAGATGTCAGAGAGACTGAGAAAGAAACCCTCCAAAAGGCTTCCAGCAGGTCCTCTAATATAAGAATACTAATCAGATATCAATCTAACTTTTAAGGGACCACTGATATTTCAACAACAGTACTATCAAGAGCAGAGGTCTAGACACAGCAGGAAATCAATGGGAATTTGCTGATAACAGGGAAGATGTGGCACACACACCAATAACCCAGATAGACTTTCCTTTCTTTAGTTTAAGTGTATTTACTTTTTAAGAAAAACACTGAACATTTTAAGAAAATTTATAGCTTTTATTCCCTCTTTTATTGTTAATTTGAGCAGAACTATTGTTGAGCTCAAATTATTAACTTGTAAATTTAATTTAGCATACCTATTTTGTGACTGTGGTTTTAGAGACAACGCCTTTGAATTTAAGAGAAGTAATATATTAAATGGTATTATATTATAGGTGGCAAGCTTTTTGAAAACCTAAAATAGGATATTAAGTTTGATTTCACAAATATTGAAAAAATTGAAAATCCCTCCTTATGTAATATCTTGCAAACATTTGAGCAGACATGTGAAGTACTTACTCTGAAATTAAGTCTCCTGCTAAATATATACTTTATAATTTGTCAGTTGTAGAAAGCGAAGTACGGATTTCATTAAAAGGGACAGAATCATTATGGTTCATGAAAGCCAACTACGGTAATAGAATATTAGTCCTGACAAACAATCAAAATGATGCATCTATGTGTACCTTGTTGTACCAAGAAGTTAGATACAAAGAAGTTAAAAATCATGATGGTTTTTAAAACATATTATCATTTTTATTTATAGTTGTATGATCGCATTTAAATTGTGGGTGTTCAATGGTTCATTTTTACTGTTTTTTGCAGTTATGACTGCTTCATTCTACACTTTGTATCATTGCTACTTCCTTAAATAGTATAGGCTAGATTCAGACTTGCTGAATGTAGACTGTTTGATATCACTTAAGCACTACAACCAGCCATCTTACATTAAGAGGGCCTCCCTGCACCCTTGTTCATTGGTTCATAGATAGATTAGTACTATGCTAATTGCCTTTGTGGAATATTTTAAGCCTAACCATTTACCTCAGCTGAGAATCAGACTCTGCATCTTGTGTCTGTAAGGTAAACAGCACAAATCTGAGTTGGGGATTGCTGGAATAAGGCTCTGTGTGGGTTTTTCCTATTGGTAGTTTGTGTTTAAACTGTTTAAATTCACTTGTACTTAAGCCTTGAATTTGCTTGGGTTTGCGCTTAGTTTACTGGAGCTGCTCAAAGTTTGGTGTTCTTAGCCAGAGATCTGTAGTGCATTTGACAGAAATACAAGGCATCCACTGAAATCTCCTAAAATTAGTACAATTTAAGCCTGTGTGGGGCCTTCTTATTGGTAGTTTGTGTTTAAACTGTTTAAATTTGCTTTTATTTAAGCTTCACATTTGCAGATAGCTGTGTACTGTGCAATGGGGGGTTAATGGTGCCCTTTATAGATACAAACACCTAGATACAACTTTTTTGTATTCAGCTGTCAATGGACCCTTCAAGACTTCCCTGCTGCACTGCGGGCAACTCAGCTGAGCACTGAGCAGTGTTGCCACTTATTTACATTCATAATCCTTGATAGAATAACCCCCTTTGTTAATCCTAGTGAAAGAACTGATCTAACTTGTCCACCCCCTAACAGTACTTAAGGTTTAACCTGCTACAATGGACAGCCAGTTTCCCAAAATTTCTCCATCCAATCTCATTGGCATGGACATCCTGAGGTAATGTACAAGTACAGCATACAAATACAGTGTTTGAGAGCTGTAACTACACAATGAAACTGGAATCGATCCTCTCACATAACAATAAACAAGACATCAGGCAGGTTGTCAGGACAAATACCTCTCCTCTTTCACAGGATAAGGTCATGACACATAAACCCACATATGCTGAGGTACTCACTAAGAGTCTACCAAAAGACCAGAGACCTCCAAAGTGCAAACTACTCACACATACTAGAACACAACCAAAATATATTACACATAACACACATACCAGTGTCTCAGTAAATAAGCCCCTAAGGCAGAACACCTCAAAACCAAACATCTTCATCATAGGAGATTCCATTGTGAGACTCAAAGGTGTTCCCCTCACCAGACTGGACAAGGAGAAGGTCACAGTCAGCTGCCTCTCAGGTGCCAGGATCCATCAAATCATGTACACAGTCAAGTCACTCAACAACAATTATTGTTATGACTCTGTTGTAGTACATGTTGAGGTGAATGACTTGAGACATACCTCCCTGGACTATATGAAGAGAGACATGACTGAACTCTCAGATTATGTGTCCCAGACAGGTATGTCCCTAATCCTAAGCAGCATTCTACTTTCACCCAGGAGGATGCCACAGCATAAACAAAAAATGATTGACTTCAACAATTGGCTTAGCATCTGGAGTCAATCCAGGGGGATCCAGTATCTGTCAGCCTGGGAAGATATGGCTGACAGACCATGCTGCTTTGCTGGAGCTGGTCTTCACCTGTCTCTCCTAGGCTTCTGAATACTGACAAAGACACTTGCCTCCCCCACAGTGTCTTTTTTAGGCAATACTAAAGCAACAAAATTTCTAACATAAAATATCCACTACATACAATCTCAAGGTTATGCTGCTTAATGCTAGGAGTCTAAACAGGAAACGTTACTCCGTGGAAGCTCTCCTCACCCTGGAAGATGTTGATGTCTGTGTAGTCACCGCGACTTGGTTCAAAGCCACAGATAGCACCCCAGCTGTGCAAGGCAACAATGCCTTCCACACTTTCAGACCTCTAAACAAGTGTGAAAGAACCAAAGATGGAGGTGTATCCATCTTCATTAAATCCAAATACATTGTGAGACTGGTTAAACAGTATGACTGTCTTGAGCTACTGCAGGTCAAAATAAGTATAGGTAAAACACCCTACCACATCATTGCTAGTTACAACTCCACCACCATGAACCAAGAGAAGC
This sequence comes from Protopterus annectens, assembly GCF_019279795.1. Lineage (NCBI taxonomy): Eukaryota > Metazoa > Chordata > Ceratodontiformes > Protopteridae > Protopterus > Protopterus annectens. The sequence continues at coordinate 344,866,565 of NC_056741.1, read as the reverse complement.
ACACCGCCTACCTGGACTTGCTTGAGTCACTCACTATACAGCCAAACACCTTGGTCATGGGAGACATCAATTATCCTTCTATCGGGTGGACAATGTACACTAACACAAGCATGATTGTGCTGAGGTTCTTGGACTTTGTTAATACAAATGCTTTAGAACAGTTAGCCTGCACCCCCACAATGAGGTCAAATGTTCTGGACTTATTACTCACCAATGTGGGTGGTCACTGCACTACCCCCTGTATTCTGCCCTCCCTAGTAAGGTCAAACCATAAATCTGTCTTGTTCGAATTAATGATCAGATCTGACACCCCCACAGGAGCAATAAAACTGAGAACTTCTCCAAAGAAAACAATAGCCTACTAAGTGAGCGTTTGAAAAGTTTCACCCCCCCCCCCCATAACACAACCAACAATGGCTCTTATGCAAAGGAGAACAACAAATGCCATATAAAACCACTTAAACAACTGTATTGACTCTGCTGTACCTGACAGGATTAAAACCAAGTCCTCCTGTAAAAACAAGCCACAGTGATGGACCTCGAATATAAACAGGTTATATAACAAAAGGGAGAAACTGATATCTAAGAACAAGAGGAAACTTAGTCAGCAGAGAAAGATACCCTCCACTGCTTGAACAAGCAAATCAGATATCTGGTAAAGTCATTTAAAGCTAGTTATAAGGCTAAATTAGTTTCCCTAGCTAAAGACAATCATAAGGCATTCCTTACCTACATCCAAAATCTAAATTGGAATACCCATCTATGTGCCGAACTTGGGTCTATATTAAATAACTGAAGAGGCGTTTCAGCGAACGCCTCTTCATCGACACATAATGAATGAATACACTAAACCACGATCATTCAGAACAGGGATTTCTTTCCCTGGGGAAGAAATTGCTTGGATATCCCAATATGTTTGCCATTTTTCCCACTGTAGTGCAATCTCGGAGTTGGTATATTTAGTTAGGGGGTGTGGGGGGCTATTGGGGGATGTGGGAGGTGGAGCCCCCCATTTTGTTATGTTTCTAATGATGTTTTTTTTTTTTTGTTTTTAGACAAGCGATTTCTTTTCCAGGGAAAGAAATAGCTGATATCAGCATTCGCGGTTTTGTGCATTCGCTGTTTATGTGTCGCCGAAGAGGTGTTTGCTGAAATGCCTCTTCGGTTATTTAATATAGACCCGCCGAACTCATAGTGGATGGTACCACTCACACTGACCCTGAGGAAATTGCCAGTCTGTTAGCTGACAGATTTGGTGCAAACATTATCGCCCTGTCCTCACCAACCATACCTGACACCTGTCCTCTCCCCAGTATATCCAAAGAATAGGTCATATCCCTGCTTTCACAGGCTAAAAACACATCCTCTATGGGACCAGATAGCATCTCAAGTTGCTTTCTAAACAACCTACAACATGACCAGATGGATCCATTTGGCACTCTGTTTAACCATAGCCTGACCACTGGCTTTATTACAGCAGAGTGGAGAACAGCAACCGTAATCTCCTTACACATAGGGGTCCATCAACTGACCCTGGGAACTATAGACCCATAAGCCTAACTAGCCTTATCTGCAAGGCCATGGAAAGAATTATCATGGACCTTATCAACAAGGACATAGGCAACCTTCAAACTCTCGACCTGACCCAGTTTGGGTTTGTTAAGGGTAGAGCATGCTTACTAAACTTAGTGGATTTCTTCAAGAATATCACCAAAGCTCTGGACAAAGGCAAAGCAGTACAAACCACCTGTCTTGACTTAGCCAAGGAATTCAACACAATACCCTTCTCAGGTATCATTGAGAAACTCTCCCATCTGGGAGTTGACCCATATGTCACTAGATGGGTAGCCAGATGGCTCACCAACAGAACCAATACTGTCCAAGTTGGGGATTCCACCACCACCAGTAGAACAGATACCAGTGAGGACCACAGGGTTCTATGCTGGGCCCTCTACTGTTTGTAATCTAGTTCTCAGATGTCCAGCTGAAAGTAGATGGCCTGTGACTTACCAAGTTTACAGATGACTGCAAACAGGGAACAATCATTGAGTCCCCTAAAGATATTAACATGTTACAGGAGTCGTTAACACAGGCAAATGACTGGTGTCAAAGCCACAGTCTAAAACTAAATGCAAAAAAATGCATCATTGTTCCCTTTGGCAAAGAGAGATCCCCTGCAAATTACAATATAGTAAGACCCCCTAAAGCTTGTGCCCAGTGGTGAGTGACTTGGGAACACAAGTTGATAGTAGTCTAAACTTCAATCATCATGTATCCACAGTGGTAAGAAAAGCCTTTTACATTGCACACCTCATAAGTAAGGGCATTGCATCCAAGACCAAGGATGTTATAACTCCTCTGTACTCTACCCTCATCAGACCTACCCTCATCAGACCACTAATAGAGTACAACAATCTCTTTTGCATGTACCTCACCAGACACTTGCAGCAGCTAGAGAGTCCACACAGGCTACAGACCAAGAGAATTCAGGGACTCAGAAACATGATCTACATGGAAAGACTGAAAGCCCTGTTGGTGTACTCTGTGTCCTACAGGCTGCTGAGAGGTGAGCTGTACCTGGCCTACAGAGCAGTATCTGACCCTGCCATGATGGAAATATGCACATCTGCAAATCAAATGGGACAAGATCTTAGCTCAGCCTGTGACTTGAACAAAACATGTTGGAGAGACAGATATGTCTCTCAAAGGCTGCTGCTACTCTGGAATAAACTCCCAATTCATGTTAAACAGAGCTCCTCAATGACCCTATTTAAGTGTAACCTGGACAGTTGGATGGGAGACTGTAAATTCACCCCTGGGGTGGCACCTATGTCCTGGTGCTGATCATCGATTCATTTTACAAACAGTCAAAGCATCTAACAATGGTTAATTAAGGAACCATCTAACAATGGTCAATTAAGGAATATGGGTATTACATGGCTAGGCCTGTAAAGGTCCTAGGGCCATTAGCCTAGTAACCTCCTATAAACCTATGAACCTATATTAATTTTTTCAAGTTGAACATCCAAGGCTGGGATATATATCTGGCATACCAAAAATTCATAAAAATTGTTTCAACCCAGATATTAGACCAATAATTGCTGCTTATGGTTCCAAAATGGAACCTGTATCATTATTTTTAAATAGAACATTACAAAAGATGTAAATTTGTATAACGTATTTCACTAGAGATTCATGGCACTTTTTAGGAAAAAAAATTAGAAATGTCATGCATGTAGTTTGAATATAATAATATCATTATGGTATTATAGCCATGGATACCTACAAATGAAGTTGTAGAACTAGTAAGGACTTGTTTAAGAAGAAAAGGATTGTTGTTCTACTCAGACTGTGAATTGTACTTTTCTTCTGTTAGAATTGGTTTTAGGAAATAATTTCATCTATAAAGACAGTTGTTTTCATCAAATTTCTAGAGTAGCTGGGGGCTGCTAGGGCCCACATGTTTACTAATTTAGTTTCCACAGAGTGGAGAGAAATATATTTGTATAAAATCTGTTATTTTGGTAAAGTGATATTTTATTCTGGATTTATAGCCAATTGTTTGTATTATGGTAAGAGAAAATTTCAGAGTTACAGAATTTTGTAGTGGTATTTAAGTTTACTTATGATTCTGATATGAAAAATATTTCATATTTAGACATTTTTATCCATAAGACTTATAATGGGAATGATTTTAAGTACTTTTAGAAAAGAGACCTTTATTAAATCATATCTATATTACCACTGTTTGTCATACATTACATACAAAAAAGTGTTACAAAAAGTATGCTTGTTACATGAAGCAGACGTGTTTCAGAAACAGCAAAGTTCATTAAAGAAATGCATATACTGCAGTATTTTTTTCATACAAGAAAATATCCATATATTTTAGTTATGGAAATATGAGCAGAACTAGAGGCAAAAAGATGACAACATTATGCAGTTTTAAAATCTGGCTTTATTTCTGGTCAAGGTAGTATAAAGAGCAATTAAACATATTACAGCTTTGCCTTTAAATATTTAGTACCCACTTCCTTACTAAGTCCTCTCTTATTCAGTTACACCCCCTAACTTCTTAATTTCTCTATGGGCCAGAGGGCCAGATGCTGGTGTCCTCTCCTTGTCCAGTTGCAAATAGAATATTGACAATTGCCTACACAATACACCCCTACTCATCCCTCCTCCCACATAACACAAATAAACAAATACTATGTAGAGCAGCAGGCCAAACTCAGGGCTGAGCAGCTCAACTCACTCAGGACTGGCAAGACCAGACAGGAGGAGAAAACACACACACCACAAACCAGTCTCCACATAAAAATAACACAAACATATCAAACACATGAAGAAAACAACAAATACAAGAGGTGACATAGGCAAATTTAAAGAGCAAACAGCCAACAACTCAGGCCCAACCACAAAACACACCAACACAGGCAACACACAACACACCACAGGCAACACCACACATAAAGTCCAAAATCACAAACAACAGTCAACATAAACACAGCCAATACCAAACATAAACAACATACTCATACTTGACTCCACCATCAGCAGAAACAAGAGAGTCGGCAGACTAGAGCAGAACAAGAAGTAAGTCACATAACACAGCTACCAGCGCCCAGGGTCCACCAGGCAACACATCACATTCATGGTGTACAGCAAGTGAACGACCTGAGACGCATCTCCTGGTCTACACTGGTGTGAACGAGGAGGAGAGCTATACTCCCTGGACTACGGAAAGAGACCATGACCCTCTCTCTGATTCCTTCCTTGACCCTGAGCAGTAAACCATGACAGAGACCAAGTGATGTTCCAACCAAAGAATGATGCCACAACATAGAGACAACAGATGATGCTGTCTGTCTGGTTGGGATAACTTCTGGCCCAAAGGGGCTGGGATCTGTCTGCCTGATCAGACTATGCTTGGGGGATCCCACGCCTAAGCTGCACTTGAGGCAAGGCCCCGTCCATATTTTTAGCTAAGGCAAAACCCCAAACCAATAAACCCTAGAACCAAAAAAATGAAATAAAACTAAATGTAAAAAAAATGCATCAAAGAAAGAACAAAATGTGTCAATCTGCAATATGCATGAAGTCATCGCTGCATCGATGTCTCTGCTGTATGGTTCACAGTCTTCAGCTTGGAGAACACCCTGGAGCTGACCCTGACTGAAACTTTGCACTTGAGAATTTAGCGGCACCCCACCAACATACCTTATATCATAATCCACCATCCAAACCAAGGACTACACCACAAAAGGAGGATACAGTCATTTCATCATGCAACCTCAACCTCCAGGGATTTGGTACAATAACCAAGCCGCGAAATCACCAGGGAATTAACTATAGCTACAAACCACCCCCACCCACACAGCCTTCCCACACAGCATTATAAAATCCACCTTCTCCACCAAACACCATTATATTGGGTGACTTCAACTACTATCTTAGAAGTATAAAGGGTATGGGAACCAACCCAAATAATGGGCCCCTTCACATACCTCAGCCACTGGAGTTCATAGTGTTCCTGGCCATCATAAATTCAAATAAAGAGGAACAACTAGTCACCGTCTCCCCATCACAAAATCAAATCACTAAGTCTCATCATAAGGACAAAGAGAATCCTATCAGATCATAAACTCATCTCACTGGAAATCCACATCCTAACAAACTACACACCAAAAAAAAGATCAGATCATAAGCCCAACACCAAAAAAAAAGACCACTGTCAAGAACTTCAAAGCATACTTCAAAAAACCTGACTCAGCAACCAAAACAACCACCCCTTGTTAAAGTGGAAATGCACAGCTACTCTGCAGGGAAAGGACCAAACCAAACCAAGACTCCCCTGGACTGTACCTTCTCTTTCCACTCCAGAACTACCCCAAACTTTACAAACTGAAAGGCAAACAAGCAGTTTTCATAAACAAACATTAAAAAAAAATAATAAAGGACCCCATTATAAATAAAATAAACAAAAAGAGATAAAAAAATCCCAGGCCAACTTTGGAGAAAAAAAAGTACTACTCAATCAATCAAAATAATCCAACTTTCCAGAAAAATTAGAATTAACCCAAAAAGAAGATAAAAATATATTTCTTTCAAACCAAAACATACAAAAATCACTGACCCCAGAGACATTGCCAACATACTGGCAGACAGGTAAAGTGCAAACTTCCCCACAGACATTGCCAAAATACTGGCAGACAGGTTCAGCAGAGTGTAGCCTCCCCCTCTCTCAAAAGGAGAGAGTCTCTCTCCCTCTTCTCAAATGCACACCACAGCGCTCTCTCTGTCAGTGAACACCCAGTTTCTAATAAAACACAGGACTCATGGGCTATGGACCACCTCCATAATCTGTGAAGAATGAAGGCCGGCACATAAAGGAACCCTTATATAAGGCAGATGGCGGCAACAGGAGCACTCCCACAGCTGCGTGCGGTCCCAAGCCCTGGCGGCATGGCTCTACATGGGCCACATCACAACTGGATAAACTTATGGATAGGACGGTGCAGACACTCTTAAGCAATGACATAGGCTGCAGAAGGCGGAGATATGCACCAGGGAAGTCTGGAACGACATATAGGGACTTTCACCCTTGAAGATGAGGGACCTTCTTGACACTTTTCTTCAAAAAGAGTGGGCAAGGCCAGGGACAATCGAAACCTTCCAGTCAAAGCCAAAACTGATCAGGGAAGGGCAGTTTAAGGCCCACCTTGAACACCAGTCAAATCATACAAGAGAACACAGGTAGAGCTAAAGGACAGAATGCTGGCTGAAATGTTGCTACCGCTGTCACAACAGAACGGTCAGTCACTGGTTAAAGGGTTGGCTCACAGAAGTGGTCCCCTATGGTGGGCATCTACTTCTCAGTACAGGCAATGGCTGTCTTTGAGGGCTCAGTCCTGTTGAGGTTGTCAGTCAATCTACTTCTCAGACTCGTTGCAACTTCTCCGGATCTAACTGGGCAATGTTTTGAAAGTACATCGGACACAGATGCTGCCAGCAGGCTGGGGTCTCAATCTGTTAGCTGTAACAAGGACCAATAAATTCTGGGTCCAGAGCCAAACCCTGGAAGTGCCCCCCACAAACAAATATAGTCAAGGCCTGCATCCCAGCAAGGCAACCCTGCCACAACCAAGGTTATAGGTACAAGTCCACTACACAGACCTGGTTGGTCAGGAGTTTTTAGAAAGACCTTCTGTGGTACCGCTTCTACATTGCAGTTTGCACAATCATTTTCAAGACACTACGATTGCCACCGTGGTTCGAATTGATTCACATATTGATCACCCTGCAGCATTGAGGGATGTACTCTTCCACAAGTGAGGATATTGGACACCTGATCTGTCATATGGGAGAGACCCCAAAGTTCCTCACCAAAAGGATAAAAGAGGGAGGTAAAGATGTGACTTGTGCTAAACACATCAAAGACCTCCAGGCTCCGATCAGTCATGTGCTCTTCCAGCTCTACCATGACCTGTGCCAGACACATGTCCAACCCAAAAAAACGGAGACACTCAAATATCAATCCAAAGCAAAACATGTGTAACCTTTAGACTCCAAATTTTACCAGGAAATATAGGAGCAAGCTATCAAAAATGCAGAGAGGATGATCTGAGATCAGCTCTGAGATTGACCCAGGATCAGGGAGACCGTATGCTGGATCCCAATCGTGAATGTGAGGCAGAGAACCTGGGGGAGGCATCAAGAGAATGCTGTGTTCATGGGAGATCATCTGGCTCTGTATTGGGAATCATCTCTGTGTCACTAAGGACAGGGGTAGTTTACAACAAACAAATCTATGAACCTATATCAAGCATTACCAAGATTATACATAATAACTGGAAGATTTTGTGGGGTAATGGTGAACTAAAATACTAGATGATACACACAGATTTGTTAAAAAAAAGATGTACAAATCCAAAAATTAATAACAACGTCCCAAAACATAACTTCTTAAATGAGAACATAGGCAACAAACTATCAATAGAACAGAATACCAAACTTCTCAAACCAATAACATTAAGTGAACTAAAAGAGAGGATTCAAAGCTTTAAGAACAATAAAGCCCCAGGATTAGATGGATTAATAGGAGAAATTTATAAAGTACTCACACACAATACATTAAAGATATTTTTACAAGCTTTTGAGGAATTCAGAAAAAAGACAAGTGCATTCCCTTCCTGGAAATATGCCATGATTTCCCCTATCCTAAAAGGACAAAGACCCCAAAATAGTAACTTTGTATCATCCCATTTCACTATTAAATGTGGACTATAACTTTTTTACATCAATATTAGCAAACAGATTAAATGAACTGATGCCTAACATAATATGTGATGATCAAACAGGCTTCATCCTAAATAGAAGAGTACAAGACAATTTTATCAGGCGCCTTTCCTTAGTAGACCATGCTAAGAGGGAAAAAAAAAGAACTATCAATTATTAGCCTAGACTTAAACAAGGCTTTTGACTCGATAAATTGGTCCTATTTATTTAAAGTATAAGAAGTATATAACTTCTCCCCTGACTTTATCAATATAATTAACAGATTATATGTTAACTCGATATCATACATCAAAATTGGTGCTTTTTTATCAGGTCCACTCAACATCCACTCAACATTGTGAAATAAACATTTTGCATGTTAGTAATATCCTATCATTGTCAAGTATATATAAATCTTTAAGAACCAATATTCAAATCCCAGAGGACTCCTTATGGAATTTCACAGAGAGAATAAACAAATCCATTTTTTCAGATAGTGATAAAGAATTAGTACTTAAATCAATTAGTAGCACAAAGTCATCCCCTTCTTGGAAAATCTTCACTTGGAAGTACATCTATAGGAGCTTTATTACCCCACATAAGATGGACTTGATATCAAAAAATAATCTTAATAAATGTTGGAGATGTGAGGAAATACTTTGTGCAGATTGGGTACACGTTTCTTACATGTAAAATAGTAACTCCATTCTGAATAGAGTCCGGAAATTTCATAAAAGCATTGTGGTCGGACAAGTGTGAAGTATCTGATTCATTATTACTGTTCAATGCATCGATACCAACACATATCCCCAAAATACAGGTGCACCTTTTTGGTCCTTGCTTGCAATTGCAAGAAAAATCACTACGCTAAATTGGAAGTGTAACAAAATCCTATCATTTACAGATTTTTTACTATTAGCTAAACTTGTATGTAATAGGAAGTTGCAAACTATTTTAGAAAGAGCTACTAAGATAACACATAAGAAATTAACTTGGTTGAAGCTTGAAAAACTACTGGATAAAATATAATCACAACAATGACATTATATCTGTTATGAACATTGTAAATAGTTATTGTTCCATGTTATGATGTTTTAAGACATATATTGTGCATATTTATATAACATAGTTCTTGTATTATTTTATTTCATAAAAATCAATAAAAAATGTTTTAAAAAAAAGATGTAAACTAACAAATTTGTTGGAGTGGAACTGTAATCAGAAAGATACTAGATTTCAGGAAAATATGAATATGTGTTTGTTATAAAAAACAAAAATGAAAACACCACTTTAGTTAAACATGCTAATGATTTCTTTTACTTTTAAAAAAGTTTGTTTTTCCATAATAGAGAGTTTGAATGTTGATTTTTTTTTTTTGGGGGGGGGGGGTATAAATACAATTTTAGCACATACAAAGTTTTATTGGCAAATTAAGCTAGATGTTGGAAAACATCCAGGACAGAACTGTCATTCAAATATTAAATGTGAGTTAAAGCAGAAAAGGAATTTGCAATTAATGTTTGATAAAAATAAGAGTCAAAGGCTGTAATGAAGTCATGTTATTGATTTTACTTATAGGACCGGATGATTTCTGTATGATGTATTGGAATTTTAATTATTTATTTAAACAGTTCATCAGTAATAGTTAATATTTTCTGAAGATGTCTTGAGTAATAAAGAAGATAAAAGTGTTCAAAATTATTAATGGAAGTAGAGTTGTGCTCTTTTGTTTTTGAGTTTTGCAGTTCACCACTTTCTGCCAGGACAATTTTTTTTGTAATTTATAATCAGGAGACTACTCAAGGCAGAGACCTTCACAGCTTGGAAACCCAGTGGTTTCACTGTCCATGTAATACAGTAGGGGGAAAAAGTGTTACTCTTCACTGCTGCTCAAAATAATTTCCAAACCTCCATTGTACATATGCACACGATAGCAGGTATTTAGCCTCAATGCGAGGCTTTCAATGACATAGTCTGACACTGTTGCTATGTTTTACTTTTCTCTTCCCATCTGCTTGCTGGCCAAGGAAATAAATATAAAAAACTGCCTTTTTTATTTCATCCCATATATTCCTGTATATTAATTATGGCATTTATTATTTTATGCGAAGCTGTTAAACCTATATTTAGCACATGACCATCATACCTATCATTTTACCTACAAACCTTTGTTGTCTACCAATTAACAAGTTCAGTCTACTTCCTTTAATTTTGAAGTCAGACTTTAGTAGCTTGCTGTCCTAGCTTACAAAACAATTTTCAGTAATAAATATTGTTGCACACTAACGACAGATTATAGAATATTTCTTCACAAATCGTATTTTAACTACGTGTGTAACCTGTGTGTGAGACTAATTATCAGGAATTAATTTGTTTTACAGCTTACTTTCAGACATACCAGTGCTTTACAGCAATTCTGTTGGTCCTTGGAATCTGAAAACCATATTTTGTGTAGGCTTAGCTTTATTCATTTGTTAACTAGAAAAAAATGAACTGATCAGAAATGGACCGATTCAGCACTAACCTGTGCAAATAACACAAATAAAACTGAGTGGCAAATAAAATGTCTTATAAATAACTTCCATTATAAAGCAGAAATGACAGTTATAAAACAAAATAATGTTATTAATTAAATTTACCAAATCACATACATATGCATATGCTTGTAAAACACACACACAACACACAAACACACACACACACACACGCACATACACACACACACACACACACACACACACACACACACACACACACACACACACACACACACACACACACACACACGCTCGCGTGGGTGTACACAAGGAAGTGATGTTAAAGACAGCCCATTGTCTGATAAATGCTATTGGTGATACAGTGCTATGTAGTAACAGCAATATTTTAAGTATTTGCTCTCATCTTGCCTGTTTTGAAGAGATAAGCTTGGTAATAATTCTGTTCCTGCATACTGCTCTAACATTTATAATAACGAACGGAGTAACTTTTTATTATGTCACCAAGACTAAGTGTGCAGCTTATTCAGGCAGATGACAGATGTCTGGTAAAGCAGGTTGGAATAGTCACATAGCAGAAGAGAATGCTCTGCATTTACATGACGCCCCGTCTTTTTTAAAAAATGCGAGGAGTTTCATCCTGAAGTCTATAAGATCTGCTGGATATCTTAACTGCACCTGGAAATGGTACCAGGTAGCTGGTCCCAACACAAAGTAGGTATGATCATTTATACACTCCTTGTTGTAAGGACACATGAGATTGTTTGCTCTCTTAGTAGTGGACTTAAGCTTATAACAATTTTGTTTAGTTTGTAACCTGTGGGCTACAAAGGGATAATGATTCATAAAACAGAATCCAAAGCAAAAATTCACAACTTCGGGTACAACTGATATATCAAAATCCTGTCAGACTGCATGAAATGTCTGGAAAGAGTGACTGAAAAACAAATAAGCAGGGTATTAGAAATAAAATGGGAGATGAGCAGTTCGCATTCAGATCAGGATGCAGCACAACTAACTCAATGTTTGCAGACAGACAGATACTTAGAAGACTCTCGAGATAAGGAAAGAGTCCAACTGGGTATTCCTAGGTTTGAAGAAAGCAAATAAAATCCCAAAAAGCTGATTTGGGCAATCCTACGATGGCTCAAAGTCCCAGAAACATTTGTAGAATTAGTACATTAGTAATCTTTGGTTTGGGATGGTTTTATTGTCTAATTATTGTTGTTTTTGGTAGTCTTGGACTTTATAATCTAGATGTTTTGATCTATAATGACACCTAGAAGTTTTGTATGTTGTATGTGTTCTGTAATAATATTTGAGACGGAGGAGGATTTCCAATCTGAAGTTAAGTATTTCTATGTATTTGGGGGATTTTTTTTTTGCATATAGTAGTAGATAAGAGTCTTAAAATAGTTATCATGGCTGTGAAGTACCTGTTGTATAGTATGTTGTAGTTTAGTGAGGTTTTTTGACGAACATATAGTGGCAGACTGTTCAGTATATTGTGGTAAGAAGCAGTTGGTGACATTTTCATGCATGTTGTTATTGATTATATATGAGCAAGCCAAGTACAAATCCTTGTGTAATACTTCCTTTTGTGTACTTACGAAAATGAGTACATTTGTTACCATCTAACAGTTTGTGTTTCATCATATAAATAGACATTAAATCATTGCAGAGTACTTCAGCTAATATTGGACTAACTTATCTGTGAAGGAGCAACTCATGTGAAACAATGCCGAATGCCTTGGAGAGGAGAAGGAATGCAATGATTACCAAGAGACCTTATTTTATTAATGTACTTTGTTTTTAAAGGTGAGTAGGTCTGTTTAAATTCTGATCTATATTCTGATCAGAATTCAGTTTTGAGCAGGACAAAGTAAGTTTCATTTCTTAAATCATGCAGGAAGTAGGGTTGACACATTCATGGAAAGGACATTTTCTATGGAAATGTAAAACATTTAATAAGATCCTAATTGGGTGTTTGCGGGTACAAAGTATTTCTATCTGAGGTCATTATATGTGATATTATATTTACACTTAGGTTTAGATGTTTCTAAACTGTGAGATGTTTTGCATATCACTGTAAACTTTGAGACCAGTAATCCTCTTGGTGAGATACTTTTGTGGTCTTTCCAGCTGTTGGAAGTATCTTGTGAGGTACATCCCAAATGGGGCATTGTACTCTATGATGGGTCTAATGAGTGATGAGTAGAGGGGCACTATAACCTCTTTATTTCTAGATGCAAACCCTTTAGTAATTAGATGGGCCACATAGAAGGATTTCCTAACTACTTTGGCAATATGATTGTCAAAGGAGAAATTACTATCTACCTGGGTCCCCAGATCTCTTATTACCTCTTCTGTATTAAGGGGGCTACCACCTATGTGGTAATTTGTGGGTGTTTTGTTTTTCCCAAACCAGATGACTATGCATTTTTTGGCATTTAGCTTGAAGCCATGACTTTGACACCAGGTGTCCATCTCAGTAAGGCCCTTTTAGAGGATGTCCATGTCAGCCTGAGAGTCAATTATGGCTCCCAGTTTGTAGTCATTGGCGAACTTGGTTAGCCATAGTCCTCCTGTGTTTGCCTGTACTTCTGAGAAGTATATGCCAAACAGTAGGGGTCCCAGGACCGAGCCTTGCGGGACACCACTTGTGACTGGTTTAGAGTCGGACCTGGAGGCCACTATTCTTACTGTTTGAGTTCTGTCTGTAAGCCATTTGGCAACCCATCTTGTGACGTAGGGGTTTATGTTCAGGCTGGTGAGTTTCTCTGTAATACCCGAGTGGGGAATGGTGTCAAAAGCCTTGGTGAGGTCAAGGTTGGCTGTGTGAACCACCTTTCCCTCATCTATGGCCTTGGTGACTGTCTCAAACAAGTCAACCAGATTTAGTAGGCATGATCTGCCCTTAACAAAGCCGAACTGGGTCAGGTCAAGTGTTTGGAGGTTCCCAGTGTCTTTGTTAATGAGCTCGATGATGATGCACTCCATAGCCTTGCAGACCAGGCTAGTCAGGCTTATGGGGCAATAGTTACCAGGGTCAGTTGTGGCCCCGCCTTTGTGGAGAGGAATAACCATTGCTGTGTGCCATTCTATGGGCACATAGCCTGTGGAGAGGCTGAGGTTAAACAGCATGTTTAGGTGGGGGGGGTTAGTTTGTTCTGTAGTCTGTGCAAGACGCAGCCTGGGACACCATTTAGTCCCATTGACGCTGTGTTTTTGGCTTTTGAAAGGGCTGTTTTCACCTGTGCGTCTGTGATTTTTGGGACACTACACTTTTCCGGTGTTGTTGTGGGCCCTTTTGGAGGTGAGAGGGAGCTGAAGTTTGCACTGAATCTATCTGCCAGGATGTTGGCAATATCAGTAGGTTCAGTATACTCTGTGCTATTTTGCACTAGTTCAGTGCATATCTGCGAGTTGCCACTTAGATTCTTAACATAGCTAAAGAAGGCTTTGTGGTTATCTTTTGAATCCTTGGCTATTTTTCTTTCAAAGTTAGCCTTGGATGATTTCATGGGGGACCTCCGTTTCTTACTGATACTGATCAGGGATGTCATTCCTTCTTGGGATTTGCTTTTTTCTGAACTAGTTTCCTCCTTCTATTGTATAGCCTGTTTATTGCAGGGGTCCACCAAACTGGTTTCCTTCTCCTAGATGAGTGAGTCTTGGTTTTGCTAGGGATGGCATGATCCAATCATCCATGTAGGTGCTCATAGAGTGCATTTGTAAAGGTTTCTGCATCTTGGGCATCATTATGCTTTAGCGTGGGGGCTGTGAAACATACCACCTCTGTCTTAAGTAAGATGAAGTTTGCTTTAGAAAAGTTTTTTACTGTGGTTTCCTTAGTTGGGGGAGGTGGTGGGGTGAGGACATCCAGAGTGATTAGTTTATGGTCTGATCTAACCAGTGACGGGTTGACCTCCGGTGTGGAACACCTGTCTCCCATGTTGGTGATGACCAGGTCCAATATGTTTTCACCTCTGTTAGGGGAGTTTACCACCTGATCCAGGACGTTTGAGTTGATGAATTCCAGGAAGCACTGGGCCTGGGAATTTGTACTCGAGTAGTTTTCCCAGTGAATGGCAGGGTAATTGAAATCACCCAATATCAGGGTGTTTGGTAGGACCTTCATGTTTTCCAGTGTCACCAGAAAGGTGGAGTGGTGGTCCTAGGTCATGGAGGGTGATCTGTGGCAGGCCACAATTTGCATTGCAGATTTGCCTGATGTTAGTTGCAAATAGATGATCTCAGAGGTATCATGCTGCACCACTAACCTGGAGGTGTAGGTATCCTTGATGAATATGGATACACCCCCTCCTTTTGTGTTTCGGTCTGTGTTCTGTGGCCGAAACGTTTGGTATGAGTTGTAGCCCAGTAGTGCTGGGGTGCTCTCTGGAGCCTTGAACCAAATTTCAGTTACTGCACAGATGTCAACATTCTCCATACTGAGGAGTGCTTCCAGCTTGTGCATTTTGAGATTTTAAACTCCTGACGTTTAGTAGCATAACTCTCAGTTTTTTGTTAATTGTGCTGTTTACAGAGGTGGGTGAGCCTTGCCTAAAAAAGGCACTATGGGGGCAGCAAGAGCCTTGGCCAGTATTCAAAAGCCTAGGGGTAACAGGTGCAAGCCGTCTCTTGCAAAACAACGTTGCTTGTCAAGCATGTTGTCCCAGGCTGACAGACACTGGATCCCCTTTGAATGACACCAGAAGCTTAGCCAATTGTTGAAATTGATCATTTTTTCTTTATACTGAGGTATCATTCTTGGTGAGGGCAGGATGCTACTCAGGGTCAGGGTCATACCAGCCTGGGATACATGATCAGAGAGCTCTTCCATGTCTCTTTCCATGTAGTCCAGGGAGGTATGTCTCAGGTCATTCACACCAACATGAACAATGACAGAGTCATATTTGTACTTGTTCTGGAGTGACCTGAGTGCATGTGTTATGTGGTGGATTCTGGCACCTGACAGGCAGCTAACAGTAGCCTGCTTGTCCAGCCTAGTGAGTGGGACATCAGTGTGCCTGACTATAGAGTCACCTATTACTAGTGTGTTAGGTATGTTATTTCGCCTTAAGGGCTGTGATTGTGCAGCACACTGATTTTGTGTTTTATGTGTTGTCTGGTTAGTGACGGGAACTGCAGCTTGTTTGGGTGTCTGCTTTGGAGGTCCCTGATGCTTTTGCAGGTTTTTATTTAGAGCCTCTGAGTATGATTTTGTGTATTTACGTGTACTTTTTGCCAGTGCTGTTTTGGTAGGTCTGTGTGTGGCTGGAGTTCTGGTGCAAGTGTTATCCTTCTCCTCTTGACTGTCTGTTTCAGTCTTGGGTGGAGACAGCTTAGCTTCCAGTTTGGCTGTATAATTGCATCTCTTGCATATGTTAGTGTTTTGTGGTAGGAGGAGAGGGTCGTCTGTGTATATGAGGCAGTAGCATTTCCTCAGGATACCCAGATTCACCAGCTGGACTGGGGAGTGCACCTGTAGTTGCCCTTTGGTCATGCCTGAATAGTAGAGTGAGCTGCTTTGTTGCTTGGTTGGTGAGGAGTGAATAAAGAGCCTTGCCCTGCTGGGCAATCAGTGTCAGGGTATATTAGTGTTTGCTATTAGGTCTGAGCAAGTGCTGGGCTGTAAGATGTTTTTTGAGTACTTAGTTTGAGAGTTAGACTTGTTTCAAGGGAAAAACTGAAGAGGAGACTTAGTGGAGCGAGGAATAATTTAACCATAGCTAACCAGCACTGCCCGGTGCGCAAAACCGTGCAAATGCGTTTTTTATAGTAGGGAAATGAAAGAGATAGAAATTAGCCCAAAATGACCAATAAACGACTAACTTCTGGGCAGGAACCACTCCTCCAGGGACAGATAGGTTGCTCAAAACTAGCCTCTCTCACAGGTGAACAGAGAAACTTCCTTCTATCCAAGTAAGGTATGGGCAACTCATAAACTAGTATCACAGCCCTGAATTCAGAACTAGCCTGACAACTAGACTATACTAGCTTAGAAAGGTAGAAAACAAGGAATTTTTTTGTTTTTTTGAAAAGATAAGGCAAAAACAGTAAAAAATACACTTAAAACAGCTTTAAATTACTACAAACGATAAGAAAAGGCTACAACAGTTAAACAAATTATTTAAACAAAAAAAAACTTTTTAAAAGTACAGGCAGTCAAATAAGTACAACATGTGAAAAGAAAAACAAGCTTTTAAATCACAGTTCGCAGTGAAATTTAAACCACTTTACTCTGTAGCAAAATTCTAGGCTGGTTCTTTTCTAAGGTGGAAAAGGTAGATCATTGTAGTTGTAGTTTCTTCAGACTACATTCACATTTATAATATCCCACTTGTCTCTGTAAAAGCAAGGTAATGCTCCTAGTAAGCCAGTAGTAGATTTAAGCCATGCTTTAATTAAGTTAGCTATACATTTTTATGCTGACAGGTATCCAAGACACTGATGCCTTCCATTCTCTGTACTGAAATTGGCAGACTTTAAGATACTGGTAAAAAAGAAACTCCAAGGCATTGCTACCAATACATTTTTGTTACTAGTGATGCTGATGGATATCATGAAATGTCCACTGGAGGGGTCTTAAAGTCCCTTGTTAAGGCCTACAAACAGCAAATGATTTCTGAGGCACTAACTGCAGAAGTAAGATCCTCTAATGCAAAACTAGAATTCCAGAGACTGAAAGGTGGAAATTAACTTGTATCAGAAGATTAAATAATTTCTTGAAGGGAGTTAATGGTGTTTGAAAATCTGGCATGGAGACTGAAATATCAGATGCTGACTCAAATAAAATAATCTCAAAGATACAAGTACTGTTTTTGTTTTCTTTGAGGTGTTTTAGAAGTTTTTAGGGATAATGAAAAACTGCATGCATCTTTGCAGGCTTCCTCGGAGGTAGAAGAGCAGACATTTTAAGCTCAGTTTCATTTACCTATGATATGTTTTTGACAGCAGGTAAAACTAAAGGCTTTGAATATCTAAGATGAGCTGCAGGAACCTGTTAAAGCTGCCCCTTAAAATTACACTCTATGGGTAGATGAGTACCCAGGTGTCGATACACCTAATGTTTTATATTAAGTTATTTAATAGAACTTAAACCTTATTCATTAGTAAAATCTGCTTAAAGCCAGTTTTCCTCCCTACTGAGACATTTATGTAAGTGTTAAATAAGTTAGGCAAATATCCATTAGGATGTTCCACTCATCAGTCTATTCCCAAGCTTTACAAAGAATATAAAAATGTTTGTGGTTATAATGGAAAAATGCTTTTAGAAATGTCTTTTAGATCTAATCCAAGAAGACTAATGCAGATTTATTAAGGGTTACCAATAAAAAGACAGTCTGAACAGTTCAGATTCTTACTTATTTTTGTGGACCAGTAAAATGCCACTTTGTTTTTCACTTTAGGGAAAAAAAAAAAAAAAAACTTCATTTGAGATAAGTTGACTTGTCTGAAAAGTGCTCTTGGGAGGTTTGCTTTTCTTCAAACCTTTTTTCCAGAAAGAAAGTAATACAAAACACAAATGAAATATCATAATCATATCTTAAGATAATCACCTCAACCTTCAACTTTCCTATAGTTAGAAATTACAACTAACAGCGAATACATATTAACTATATCACATTACTGTAACTGTTGCAACTGATGCAAGTTATATGTTAGAACAAAGATATAAACATAGTGACACTAATACATCTTTCCCTTAACCTTGTCATCAGTATTACCCTGATCTCCCAGGTTATGCAATAACTGACCTGAATTAGCTTTGCTGGTCTGGAGCAACTGCCTTCTGATATATGAAGATAGTGGCCAAAAGGATCATCCTAGTTCTATGAATCCAACCCATGCACTACTGGGGGAATACCTAACAACCAGAAATATGCATCTTCACTGGGAGGAAGAGAAATTAATGTTGTCCATCTAAACTTTTCACTAGAGCAGTATCATAGCTGCTGCACCATGCTGCAATCCCATGCCATATGTATGAATGGGGCTGGTCTAACCTAGCATTGCCAACATCTGCTAGCCTCACCAAATCCAGACTGCTGGAATATGCCTAGTGTTCCTTGCAAAGTATGAATTAGTTTGATATATATATATATATATATATATATATATATATATATATATATATATATATATATATGGGCCTACCTGATAACACAGACACACCAAAACACCGACTACAAAATAACCGACACGACAAAACCGAAAGTTCAAAAACACGAAACTTCACATGCCCGACAAACCACAATCCCGACAATCAACAAAACAAATACCTTTCCCCGAAAAACACACACCCAACACAAGCACACCAAAAACCTTACAAACCTACACTAAACCTTACATGCACAACTATCTATGCACTAACCTTAACCCAAACCCTAACCCTAAGGTCCATCACTATCACACACTTACCTTACCCGCACCCTAACCCTAACTCACTTAATCCACCCCTAACCCTTAAGTCTGTCACTATCGCACACTTACCTTACCCACACCCTAACCCTAACTCACTTAATCCTCTCCTAACCCTCAAGTCCGTCACTATCACATACTTACCTTACCCGCACCCTAACTCACTTAACCCGCCCCTAAACCTAAAGTCCATCACTATCACACACTTACCTGACCTGCACCCTACCGTAACATCCGTCACTATCACACACTTACCTTACCCACACCCTCACCCTATCGTCCGTCCCTATCACACACTTACCTTAACATGTCGGTGTTCTCAGCGTTGGGATTCTCAACTTTTGGTCTTTTCCATTGTCGATCTTCTGGTGTCGGTGTTCTCATTGTCAGTGTTGTGGACGTTCGGTGTTTTCAGGTAGACCCATATATACATATATATATATATATATATATATATATATATATATATATATATATATATATAAATATATATGGGATCTGTACTATTTATCAAATGACAGTTTCACTGAAAATGAAACAGCCGAGCACACTTTTGCGAAAGTGCTTTTCACCGAAAAAGCACTTTCGTGACAGTGTGCTAAAAAAAGACAAAAATGTGGGAAAATGGCTGTTGCTGAGATTGTAGCACAGTGGAGATAAGGGAATATTCCCTTTTTCCTACTGTAGTGTAATCTCGGAGCGAGAATGTAAAAGTGTGGGGGGCACAGCCCCCCACATGGGGGGGTGCAGAGGGGTCTTGCCCCCTGCATAAATGTGAGTACTGTTTCTTTTTTTTAATTTTGGTAGTTGTTTTAATTTTTTTGCACACTTTAGTGAAAGTGCTTTTTCGTTTCATGGAAACGTGATTTCATGCAATAGTACTAGATCCATACATACATATATATATATATATATATATAAATCGCTCTATAGGTGAAGTGGATTTATCCCTGTATCGGGCAAGCATGTATTTCCAGTCCTGTTCTGTGAGTGCACATGCAACATTCTTTTCCATTTGTCTCTCACCTGTACCAGAGGATTTGGCTTAGTATCACACACACTATTAACAAGTATTTAACAGTTATAAAGATTAGGCAAAATTGCTACTTTTGCTAATCCATTGCAATGATACTTACCTACAAGGATATCTGCTCAGTTATTACTCACTAACAGTAACTTTGTCTGCACCACGGACCCGAGCGACAAGTATTGTCACCATGAAAGATTTCATAATGATAGCTTCTTATTTTGTAGACCCTGTAGGGAGTGAAAAGTAGATATAGCACCATCACAGATATCACTCATAGGTTCACAGGTAAGTACTAGGCTAGCTGCTATTGTGGGCCATTAAAAGCCTAGCTAGGCTCCCTTTCTGTGCTCAAAATAACCTATATCATTTGGTTATCGCATTGCCTATCCTATGGTTGATAATTATATATATGAGTAAATTGGATCATATTATAGATAATTTGAAGGGACCCATGCATGGGATAAAGTATTTGGGAACTGACTGTCCATTAGTACAGGGGGCAATCCTTGGATAAATATTCAGTTTCCCATCCATAGATCTAAGCTAATGCTGCAGAAGAGCTTTAGATCCATAGTCTGAATATTTCTTATCCAAAAATGTATACCTTTGTAAATCCAATTACTCCAACATCAACAATTTAGTATTAACTCTAAGATTCTTATTAGCCCACTTACAGTCCTCTTTACATAGAGTCTCCGATCACCTTTCTTTTCTACTTTTAAACAACATAACTCTTCAAATCAAACTTCTAACCACATAGGATCCCAAAGTCTCTTTACAGGAGAATGGAAATTGCTTTCCATCACAGTTTGGATTATAGGTTCATAAGTGTTTACAAGTAAACGACCACAAGGGCCTTTTAAAGCCTAGTCATGCATCCCAAACTTTTGGCAAGTTCTGTTACTCTTGATAAGTGTAAGCAGCGACTTGTGAGATAAAGCATTTACAAAGAGAGGTCTGGGAAATTAGCCATTTACAGGTAGCCTGTGTCCATTAAAGACATAGTTGCCAAACCAGGGATGAACTTCCTGTTCCCCATCCAATTGTCCAAGTTACACTTGAATTGGGTTAGGGAGGACCTCTGCTTCACATGGATGGGGAGTCTATTCCAGAGAAGGATTAGTCTCTGGTATACATACCTGTCTGTCCAGCATGTCCTATTGATATCATAAGCAAGGTTTAAGTCTTTAGAACAGGTAATCCTGGTGCTGTTTGTTTTGTAGATATGCAGGAGGTCCATCAGAGTGGGGTATGACAATGCCCTTTATGTCAGGCATAGATCACCCCTCAAAAGCCTGTAGGAGACAGAATACAGGGATAGAGCCTTGAGGTGGTCTGCATAGGACATGTTAATAAATCTCTGTATTCTTCCACTTGTTGGATATGCCTGGTTAGGTACATATCAGATGGGGTGTTGTACTCAATGATAGGTCTGATGAATACCAAATACAGTGGAATAATGATTTCCTTGGACTTAGATGCCATACCTTTGCTTATAAGTTGCATATCATAGAATGTTTTCCTCAATACTGTAGACGTGATGGTCAAAGGCTAGATTGATGTCTATGTGTGTCCCCAAGTTCCAGACAACTGGGTAAACTCTTAGGGGTAAAATAGAGACAGACTTTTAAATTCTGCATCTATAAAGTGCATAAGTGAATCTTAGGCTAGCAGCCTTGAAGGGCCATTTTAACCCTAGGCAATAACCTGAAGTCACAATTGAAGCTTATACTTTTCGCCTATGTGGTAAAGACCATAGCCATTGTGCCAAACTCACCCCCATTAAGATTAAATTCCACATTAATCCATAAAAAGTTTGGCTCTACTGCTAGTCTCATGTATTGTCTACCAATAGATGCTACCCCATATTTGCATAAATTTGGAAAACCCACATGCCACATCCCCTTTCCTAATCATTTAATACATTTTTGTCCTTGAAATATATGGTCTATGACCCTGCCAATCATAGTTGAATAATGTATTTTGTAGTTTAGGAATTATCTTTGCAGTAGTAATATGTGGGAGATGTCGTATAACAAATAAAATTCAAGGGAGGTGGAACAGTTTTATAACTTGCAATCTAGATAAAAGTGATAAACAATGATGCTTCCACCTTAAAATCATATCTTATAATTGTTTCTCCAACTGCTGCATATTAGTAGTAAGTGTATCCTGCATAAATCTGGAGATGTAGATTCCTATATATACATACCTGTTAGCTACCTGGAGTGGACATTTCTGCCATTGCTACAGTTTTCTTTTCATCCCATCTATAAGTTGAAATAATACTGATTTTGATCTAGTAAGATATACTCTGACTATTTAGAGAATACGCTAATTCTCAACAATATCTTATCCCAGTGTTTACATGTGTCTGCAACCCAGGATATAACTGGGATGTAAGATAACACATCTCTTACATAATACGTATGCCATAATCAGCACAATTCCTTTGCAGATCCATATATAGGCATACATCATAAGAATAAAAAGATAAGGAGACAGGGGTCATCCATTTCTGGTGCCTGTCCGTAACAGTGTAGCTTGAGAATGAAACCCAGTAGTATTATTGCATAGTCCTTACAAACGCCATAAAGAAGCTGAGCTCTGACTATACATTCCACAGAAATTCCTATTCTATTGAATCCAAAGCCTTATTAAAATCTACTACTGCTGAAAGAGTAAAGATGTGTAACTGGTACACTGAAGAAGGTGTGACAAGAGCTAAAGTATAGGCAAGAAACGTGTTTATGAGTGAGTGCTCTCTGTTGAGTGGGTTCAAAGACTATGTAGGAGATAATGTATATGTTTTTTTTATTTCTAAAAATTCCAGCTTTTCAAATTCAAGTAGTTGATGACATTGATTAGATAATCACAAGCTTTGTAAACACGACTGACACAGGGGAATTGGGCAGCCCTAAAACCATGATAAATGAGTCTTTGGATGGCAGTGATAGAACACACAGTGGATATATGCTGAGATTATTATTTATTTTAATATGTTCTAAATGGGCTGCAATTGATTGCTTGATATATTCCAAAAAGCATCAGACTTATCTTGTTTGTACATATTTACACAGTGAAAAACTTTACAAAAGTATCCAAACTTTAGGTTTTGAAACATCACATTTATACAGTTTGACAAAAAGAGTTACCTATTCAAGAATATAAGTGATAGAAAGCTCTGATATGGCATAGGTATCTGCACCACCTTCTTTCAAGTGCTCATGCCTTCTGTTGGGAATGTTAAGTTGTCTGGCTTGGGAAGAAGGTTCCATTTCATAGGTGGAAATTGTTTTCTTTCCAGTGATAAGTAAAAGTATTGTGAAACTTTAACATGCATACATAGTATACATACATAACTGCTTAAAATACTTTCAAACAACATATACAGTAGTTTACCTGCCTGCTTAGATCACCTGCTCCCTTTACAATAAAAAAAACTTGTGCTTGTATCTCTTCTTCCTGTATTTCTAAACTACGATTTTTGCCAGAATATTAGCAAGCAGATGAGCAAGCTGTGTTTAACCCCTCGGATGATCTAATTTAGACACACCAACCCCCAATGGGTTTCTATATTAAGGCCCTTGTACTGCAAATGACAGTTCTCTATACATAAGTCAGTTCATCTTATTTGTCTGTTTACCTTACCAGCTATAGTGTTGTAAGCACAGCATGATGATATCAGCTGTATTAATTTTATTTATTCAGCCTGAGCGGGTATGTCTATAGAATGTGGAACACACTAAACATGACTTCCTGCTTTTTACACAGAATTTGACTGTATTTTAAGATGTTCTGATGTACTCTCTGTACTGTGTTTATTATAACTGCAGTTTTTACTTCTGATTTGAGCCATAGCTAAAAGATATTTGCATTTACCACCTTTACACCCCTAAATGGCCCATCTCAATACTGGAAGATTGCCAAATTCCAGTAATAACGGCCACACAGGTAAAAAACACAGTCTCCAAAGCTAAGAATACAGCATGCTTGGGACCAGATGAGATCCCAGGCTGTGTCCTATATGAACTACAAAATGAACTGGCACCTCACCTAAATGTCATGTTTAATCATACTCTCACCTTAGGCTTCGTGCCCACTGAGTGGTGCACAGCTACAGTTATACCACTCCACAAGGAGGGATCCACCTTGGATCCCGGGAACTACTGCCCCATCAGTCTGACAAGCCTGATCTGCAAGGCCACAGAATGTATTATCATGGAACTTATAAACAAAGACATTGGCGACCTTCAAACACTGGACCCCACCCAGTTTGTGTTCGTGAAGGGCCGATCTTGTCTCCTGAACCTGATTGACTTCTTCGAATCAGTCTCCAGAGCCGTGGATGAGGGTAAGGTGGTCCACACAGGCTATCTGGACCTCGCCAGAGCCTTTGACACCATCCCCCACTCTGGAATCATAGATAAACTTACAAAGTTGGGCATTAATCCCTACATCACTCAATAGGCTGCCAACTGGCTTACTGACAGAACCCACACTGTAAAAGTAGCTGACTCCAAATCCAGCTCCAGACAAGTGACAAGTGGAGTACCTCAGGATTCAGTCCTGCGACCGCTCTTGTTTGGCATCTACTTCTCTTAAGTACAGGCCAACACTAAGGGACTCTGGCTAACAAAGTTCACAGATGACTGCAAACTAGAAGCCATTACTGAATCCCCAAATGATGTGGATACCCTACAAAAGGGCCTTACAGAAACAGATGCTTGGTGCCAGAGCCATGGGCTCAATATAATGCCAAGAAATGTATAGTTATCCCATTTGGGAAAAATCATGTACCCGTGAATTACCACTTAGGTGGCAGTATACTAAGCAATGAAAGTGTGATAAGAGACTTGGGGATACAGGTGGACAGTGGTCTCATCTTCGATAACCACATCGCCACAACAGTCAGGAAATCCTTCTATGTGGCACACCTCATCACTAAGGGCTTTTCATCCAGAAAAAAGGAGGTCATTGTCCCACTGTACTCATCCCTCAGACCCATTATAAAATACAATGCCCCATCTGGTATGTACCTCTCAAGACATATGCAATAACTGAAAAGGCCGCATAAATACCTCACTAAAAGAATCACAGGCCTAAAGCAGATGCCCTATGCTGACCGCCTTAAAAAACTCCAGCTATACTCTGTCACATATCGTCTACCCAGAGGCGATCTTTGCTTAACATACAAGGCCATGTCAAACCCAGAGCTGTTGGACATGCTACACTTAAAGTGATCCCAATCCCTCAGAGCCACACGCTCCTGGGATCTAAACCTTTTCATCACAATAAACAAAACATGCTTGAGGGATAGGTTCCTGACCCAGAGACTCCCCAGACTCTGGAATAGACTGCCCATACATGTCAAGCAGAGCACCTCTTTGGCCCTCTTCAAAAGCAACCTTGACGATTGGATGGGAGAAAGGAAATTCACCCCGGGGTCATGGGTGGGGGGGGCTAGACAGGGCTCCAGGGAAGTAAATAGTGTGGGAAGAAATAGCCAGGGAATTGTTATGGCTAGGCTTGTATAGTATAGTCCCTAGGGCCGGTAGCCTAGTACCAAACTATGAACCATTAGACCTAGGCCACATTACCTTGTGTAAGATAGCGTGTAGTGTGACTGAGGTACTGGTACACTTTTGGTACCATTTTTTTAAATGTTATTCTTGCCAAAACACCAACATACCTCTTACTGTTCTAAATTAGCCATAGATAAAAAACAAAGTGATGCAGTCACAGCTCTACTTAGACATTATATTTTCTGTCAAACAATTTTCACTGTATGTACAGAAATGTACAGCAATAATATATCTTGTACACAGATGTTTCAGTTTTATCCAAAACTATACTTTTGCTGCAGACAAACAAGAACTGGAGATAAATAAAAATGCTGCTTGCTTCATAGGAAGTATGCTCAGATAGTTTATGCCTTTGGCTTAGCTAGTAAATTTGTGACAAACCAGCATCAACTGGCAACCAGCCTGACCAGGACCTATTAAAGCCATGGACAAGGGAGCAGAGATACACACAGATATGGTAGATCATCCTAAAGCTGTGATATGGCATTTGAGAAATATAATTAAAGAAATTCACTTCTACTGTTTACCATAGCCAAACTGATTTTTTTCTCCCTTGAAAGAATGCAGAGAAATGTTTGCTGCAGTCCTTCAGCAGATTGAACAGGTAATAGATGAACACCAGCAAACATCATATCTGCAAATACAGCACCCTACAGAAGCTGCACTGCCTCTGATCAGCCTATGATGAGAAAAGAGAAGGAGCTCACCTTAGAAGAAGTAAGAACAGGACTAAAGAAAATGAAGTCAAGGAAAGCAGCAGGCTCAGATGAGGTCACAGCAGATATGATAAAGATGATGGGTTGGATAGGGGAGCAATGGCTCCTGAGGGTACTCATAGCAGTGTGGAGAGAAAGGCATATCCCAGATAAGTGGAGAATAAGCTGAAAGGTAAGGTGTACAAAACAGCTGTGTGACCAGTACTACTGTATGGTACAGAAACCTAGGCAGCAAAGGCAGAGCAGATGAGGAAGCTAGAGGTGATGGAAATGAAGTGCCTGAGACAGGTGGTAGGATGCGCTTTGTGGGGCAGATGAAGAAATGAGAACATGAGAGCAGAAGCCAAAGTAGCACCAATTGCAGAAAAAAATCAGAGAGAACAGCTTGTGGTTCAGGTACATGTGTAGAAAAGCAGAAAACAATCTGGTGAAGAAGATTTGGGACAGGCAGGAAGAAGGGAAGAGGAAAGGGTGCATTCAGCAAAGAGGTGGAGGGATTGTGTGAGAGAAGTTCTGTGACAGTCAGATATGAAGTAGGTGAGTTATCCTTCTATGTCAGGTTTCCAAACCAGAGTGCTATCATACTTCAATCTCACCTAGAATTAAATATTATTTTAGTGACGGATACCAGAATGACATCACATACCTCTGGTCATCTGACTTCTGGTTCCCATGCAACCCCCCATTGCTAGAAACTGCCAGGATTTAGCTCTTATCTGACAATAATATGCGCACACACACACACACACACACACACACACACACACACACACACACACAGCCTTGCTAAGATCTGCTGCAGCTCCTGGAAGTCATAAAACAGTTTCAGACCTCCACTCTTCCAGAGTGGCAATTAGTTTATCCAAGTGACAATGAAGAAAGCTTCATAGTACAGATGTTTTGGCTCTGGCTGCATTGAGAATTGTAAGATAACACCTTTATGGCCTAGTCCCAGTAATTTCATTTCTTACTGTTTTTATAGTTTGAGATTAACCTCTTCACTTCCAGTATCCTCTGTTAAAACATATACATTTAAACAGATACAATAGTGCATGTACATTTCTTTTTCTGTCCAGCAGGGCACACTGTTGGTACATTTTTAACACACACAGCTTTACAAATACATTTTTCAACACAAACATCTGTACAAATTAGTTTGATATACATGTGATATATAGGGTCTATATTAGAACACTGAAGTTTCAAAATTTTGAATGTTCTAATATCGACCCCTATTCAGTGAAAGCTGAAAACATTGAACATACAGAACAGCAATTTTTTTCCTAGGGAAAAAAATTGCTGTTCCAAAACACATACACACAACACAAGCACACCAAACAAACAGCAATCCACACACATACACCTAATATTTTACACCTAACCCTACACTAAACTATACACACACCACTAACTATCCACCTACCTTAACCAAAACCCTAACCTTAAGGTCCATCACTATCGCACACTCACCCGCGCCCTAGCCCTAACTCACCTAACCCGCCATAACCCTCATGACCACACAATCGGACACATACCTAACCCGCACCCTAACCCTAACTAACCTAACCCGCACTCAATCGCACACTTACCTGAATCTGACCCATAACTTTCCACCACAACACTGAAAATACTGAAGCAAAAGAAATGGACAACCAAATTCTTTCCTTAGGAAAAAGTTCATTTTTCTGTCGCTTCAGTATTTTCAGCTTTCACTGAATAGAGGTCGATATTAGAACATTCAATGTTTTTAAACTTTGATGTTCTAATATAGACCCGATATATAATTATTTACAAAATTCCAACTAGCTGTACTAGCATATGTTACACATCCACTGCCCTACTTCTCCTGGCATAGCTGGCAATACCTCACATCATCACATCAGTTTTATTACTTTTCAGTCTTTTTCTGTCAGTCTGTTTACTGTCGATCTTATTTTGTTTCAGTCATTTTAGGTACACCCATACACACACACACACACACACACACACACACACACACACACACACACACACACACACACACACACACACATATATATATATATATATATATATATATATATATATATATATAAAGAGAGAGAGATAAATTTATAGACAGATAGATAAATAAATGCAAGGTTCTTGCAGAGATGTGCCAAAATTTAGTCCGTGATCCTTTGCCACCAACATCATGAAGTGAACTGTGACTAATGAACTGCGAATAACATACCTTTTAGGGAGTGCCACCTGTTGCAATGAGTACAGTTGTTGGAGTCTACATAAAGAAGTAACAAAAAGCCCCACAATGGTGAGGCGGAGGGAGAGTCCTGTGAACCATGTTTGATTTATACCTCTCGTGGTTGATGGATAGAGAATGGGCATGGCGACACATCTCATGGCTGATCCTTTGTGGAGGCTGGAGAAGCAGGGAATTGTCCTTAGGTGGGACTCTAGCTGAGTCTCCATGCAGTGAGGGGATGCTATGCCAGCAACACCAATTGCACATCCTTTACTAAGGCAGGATGTGTGCATGCAGGGCAATATAGGCACATATTAAAATATCTTCCTTGGCGCAGTATGACATTCTTCCAGGGTACATCAGTCTCCTTGCTGGCCTTCAACATGAGTCAGAGAAAGTGTGGGGGAGGCTTGTTAAGTCCAGCAGATCTCATAAATGAGGAGATGCTATGGTAGCACCTAATATCCAGCAACAAGTTGTCAAAAAATTAAAAAAAGAAGTAACAAAATGAGGCAGAGGAGAAGAAACAATGAAACTGTGTGTGTGTGTGTGTGTGTGTGTGTGTGTGTGTGTGTGTGTGTGTGTGTGTGTGTGTGTGTTGTATGTGTGTGTGTGTGTGTGTGTGTGTGTGTGTGTGTGTGTGTGTGTGTGTGTGTGTGTGTGTGTGCATTTATATTGATGAAATAGTTCAACGAGAAGTAGGGCAATTCTTCAAAAGTCCCATGAAGTAGTTTCATTCTCAGAAAGGTACAAAAATGCATGCAGAAAACAAATTATTCCACACAGTCTTAGAAAGTAATTTCCCTTCCACATGTGTTTATCAGGGGGCAGAGCTTTTTACATCAACATATAGGGAACTGTACCCCCTGCATCTTCCTACTTAAATTAATCTACACAAAAGTGTCTGTAAGTCAAGGAAAATAGAAAACCACAAAAGACAACTCAATTTCACTGTTCTTACACTTCACTCAGGCATACTTTCCCCACTTAATATCTAGAAAGTCTTTGTAATACATAATAAAAGTAGAGCAAAGCTTCCCCTCACCCACATTGGCACGATGGGCTACCATACTTCAGATGTATTCCAATTTGATTTAGTTTCTCCAATAATAGAAGATGCACAAAGCAGAAAAAGAGAAAGAACAATGAGTGTGTACCTATATGTATTTAGAGGTATACGCAGGATGTGGTTGAAAAATTGTATTACATTATTTTTATTTAATCAAGCCATCAAGTAAGATTCAAATTCAGATGTAATTAGGTGCCTAAGCAACACCAAATGCAAGTAAAATAAACATTTGCTACAGAATAAAACAAAATGTACAGAATGAGGACAGATTTTAAACTTTTTCTGGAGTCAGTGAATGATGGCAGAAAAAACATTTGACAGTTTATTAAACATTCTTGCAATAATCCTATACAAAATTGTACTGTAAGCCATTAATGAAAAATATATATATTTACAAGGGGTAGCACTTTAGTTAACAAACTGGTCCATTCAACAACAAAACCTTTTAGTTAATGTACCAATGCAACTTGTAATGGTACATTAATTTGTGATCACTGCAATCGATATGTACACATTAAAAAGATGGATGCTTTCCAATGAACTATACCAAAAAATGGTATATGTCAGCAGTTTTTTTTAAATATAATATGTGTTTTATGGTGTAATCCGTATCTTGCCCTTTTAAAGCATTTTATAGTGGTAAACTATTTACGGGATGGATTGCTGAACATGTACATGATATAATTAACCATAAATTGATCATAACACTAAGCCACTGTATTCTATAGCACGACAGTAGGCATTATTTTCCATTTGTAACATTACATGTTGTATTTAAGACTGGAAGGGAGAATTGGAATTGGAATACACTATAATCATTAGTGCAGAACAATATTGATAGATTATGAATAATGAGTACCATCAGTCAAGGTCAATAGTCGATTCAGCCCACCACCTTTTCACAGAATGAAATGAAAGCTAGTTAGCTGATGTCTAATGATTTTGCTGTAAGTTATTTTTAAAGAATACAAGTAGCTGGCCCTATCATTGTGAGAGATAAGTTATCCCAAATGTCCTGTTGGTTTAATAAATTTCATGCATCTGAGAGTATAACTATTATGTTTTGGTTCCTTTTATTCAAAATAATCTTGCGTAATAAACTATATTTGTCAGACTTATCAATGGCTACGGTAACATCATGCCTAATCTGTGTGAAAGGACATGTGCGTAATCTTTCAGTAGCTGTACTCTCCTATAATGATGCACCTATGTCAATGTACAATGTTTGACATGGTATTTGTTACTGAAGCTGCTACATTACAGCTACTAAGTGTCAAATTGAAAATTACAGTTGCTTTTAACTTGACATCAACCACCAAGAAATTCACAGATAATGCAGTTAATGTTGCATGTATTTATGTTTGAGGAAATGGCAATAAATGAACATTAAATCTTCTTGAAAATAAGAAGTAAAACAGCACTTAAGGCTTGTTTTTGTTGTCTGTCTCTATCAAAAGTCTGATACCTGTCTGGTATGTTAAACCATTTCTGTAATCCAGACTAATACCAAGATTCACGTATGCCAATTATATCCAGATAGTTTAAGATAATCCTATTTTCAATAGCATTTTTATTTTTATTCATTCATTCATTCATTCATTTATCTCTTTATTTGCTCCTGGTATTTTATTTATTTATTTGTTCATTTGTTAACCGGGGTGGAAGACTGATCTCAAAGGACTCCTTTCAGCCTCACCCAACATCATACAATGAAAGATAAGAAGTGCAGAAGTAACTATTCTGATGCCATCTTTATATTTTTATGGGGAGGGCATACGTTTCATCTAGCAGTTTGCTGTTACAGAAGGTACCCTACTGAAGACAGATGAACCCTGCAGGCTGCACTAGCGGGCATGGAAGAGGAAAGAAGAATGGAGAGGTTGCTCTTATCTAAACCAGTTACAGATATGAGAAAAGGGAAAACTCTTCAGTATAATGAAGGTGTTTCTGAAGCATAAACTTAGGAAGAAAAGAAAGGAGTATAAAGACTGAACAGTATGGGAAAGGAACAGTAGAGTGTAAATAAAAAAACATTAAAGAGACATATTTTCAATAAATAATAAGCATAGAATTATGAAGGCTAACATTCTTCAAAATGAAGGAGACTGACAGATATTATTTTTCTTTACCACTACATTCATTTTATGACATCTGATGTGAGTGTGTTGGCAATGTTCTGCTAGTACCTTAATGCAAGGAACAGGGACTATAAAGGCCTCATACTGTAATGGTGCAGGATTTTGTCCTAACCTGCTTTATGTGACATTCACCTCATGGCATCAGAGGAACTGTTAGAAAAAACAACAATGCAGCCCAAGTCAGTAGGAAAATTAGAAGATATAATTTATGCATACATTTTCATACTTCTGCTTATATACTCTAATTTTATAAAATGATCTCATTGTCATATGATCTTTCCATAATATTTATCTCTTTCTTATCACTTCTTACTCCTTTTTAAACTCTGCAGTTAAACTCTTTCCCCCAGATTTACAAAGCTGTGTAAAATGTGCAGGATTAGTCTAAGAGCTATTTTCGTCAATATGGCCGACATGCTATCCAGGAACGAGCTCCCGGGACGTGCATGTAAGCTCTTAGATTAATCCTGCACGGACTGAGCTCCTGTATGCAAATTACCCACTTTTGCAGGTGAAAACCATGCAAATGAGAGTAATATGCGATCCAGGAATCTGGCAGCTGTCCGTGCAGGACGAGTGCAGTGTGCAGAAATGTACTCGGTTATTAATCGAGTACATTTCTGCAATTTACAAAACGGAGCTATGACAGCTCAAAATAAAGGCTGCATATCATTAAGGAAGCATGGCAATGGCCAAGTAGAAGGCCATTGACATTGCAAATTGTTTAAAAAAAAATAAAAACAACTTTAATTTTTTTTTCGACGATCTCGCCTGTTTAAGCATAGGGCAACGGCACGCAAACGGGATCGGGGGGGGGGTAAGAAAATAAACCTAAAATAAGCATTCTAACTAAAATCAGTATTCAGCCATGCAACTCAATGGCAGGCAGAAGACAACCTGGCCAGTGAGTAATGGTTGCTAAGTGGGGGAGGCTCAGTGTGGGACATGTAACTATGCATTAGCAGGCAATCCTATGCAAATGAGGGACAGGTTAGTGAATTCCAGATTTCCCCAGGGTGTGAGGCAGGTCCCAAGAGTGCAACAATATAAATATCTGGGTTCAAGACTAGGATATAGGTGACATCATGGGGGGTGTCAGGCATGCTGTAAGTGGATTGGAGACTTGTGGCTCGGGATTGCTCCTAGCTTACCACAGCTAAGCTAGGGGTGTGTTTAAACCTGCCTAGCACTCTTTACAAAGAGTAAGCAGGTGTGCATGCTGCACACCGGGTTTTACAGGAAGAAAAAGGAAGTTAAACCAGGAAATAGCAGCTCTATGCACATTTGAGCACTCTGTTTGCGCGGTGCACACACAGGCTTAAACAGGGAGGCAGTGGGAAGGGAAAACAGCAGTAGGAAGGTAATCAAGGAGAACTAGCTTAGCTGACAGGTGAAATTGATCAGAATCAGGCAATTACACAGGCAGCAGACCAGCCCAGCACACCACTACAAACTATGAAAACACCCTTCCCCCTTGTTTTTCCCAAAAACTCTGCACCACCGGTGTATACAGACAGGGAAATTTTACAAAACGAAAACAAGAGAAAAAATGTTAGGGGCTGCTTTTGCTATCATAAACCAGCATGTGCAAGAGGCTGAGAGTGGTGAGGATGTGAATGCTGCTGAGCAACCCACAGTAAGGAGATGGAGAAGAGTGTACAGATCCAGGGTAACCTACCAAGGGCTGCATGAGCTGGAGATAGTGGAGCACTATAGGGTGGACAGGGACCTCCTACAGCAAATTGTTGAGCTGTGCCGGCCACGCCTGACACACAGTACTAACAGAGGGAAACCCATCCCAGTGGATACCAAGGTATGTGTAGGCGTAGGAATACTAGCTACAGGTACCTTCCAAAGGCCAACTGGGGATATGATGGGGATTTCACAGGCATCAGCATCCAGGGTACTCCACCAGTTCCCGGATGCTATGTCAGCACATGTCAGTGAGCATGTATATTTCCCCATCACCCATGAAGTGTTGGCCAGCAATATGTTTCTCTTCCACCAAATAGCAGAATACCCTGAGGTAGTGGGTACAATAGACTGCATGCACATATGCATTAAAGCACCACCAGGTGAGTGGGGTAGGGTCTACATCAACCACAAGGGCTTCTCCTCCATCAACTGCCAGGTCATGTGCGATGCCCAGGGCATAATAATGAATGTGTGTGCTGGCTGCCCTGGAAGCTACCATGATTCCCATATCTGGCATCTGATGCACCTGTACCAGACATTTGCCAATGGGACATCCCACATGGTCACCTAGTGGGGGGTGCTGGATACGCACTGGAGCCATGGCTGATAACACCCATCAGAAATGTGCACACACCTGAACAAGAACTCCATAATGAGGCCCACGCACAAACACGAATCATAATAGAGCATGTGTTTGAGATGCTCAAGTCATGGTTCCAGTGCCTGGACACATCTGGTGGAGCCTTGCAGTACTCAACAACTGCATGTACACATATTGTCCTTGTATGTGCCATGCCACACAATATAATCCTGAGGAAACAGCTGCAGCAGGAACAGCATGGGGCAAGGCCACACAGCCCACCACCAGTTCCAAGGCCTGCACAGGCACCGAGTGACTTGGAGGAGGAACAACCTGAGCCTGCCCCAGTAGGCAGAAGGAGGCATGCCCAGTATGCCCTGGCCTTGGCAAAGAGGGAACGCATAGCACATGCACTGACACTGTAGGGACCCAGGGAATGACACCTCTCTCTGACTCACACATACAGTAAAAGGGATGCCAAACATGACACTACCTGTGCTCAACCATGTATAGGGAGTGTACTATGTGCATCTGACATAGGCAGCCCTGCAGCACCACCCTCAATACTGTGACACCCACAAGGTAAGTGACTCACACATGCCAGTGGGGGGGCACATACCCAACACCAGTCACAGCCAGCAGGATAGGTGTAGACAAACACAAACAAATGGTGTACTTTGGGCTCTGAATAAGCCCTATGGGTAAGCCCTTCCCCAGGCCTACACAGAAAGACTACAGCAGGCCAGCCAGTTGGATATAACTTGTGAAAGCTAGGAAGTCAGAAACTAGTATGTAAGTAGTTAAAGCTAAGATCTGTAGTACACTGGTATGCCTCTAGCCAGCACAATAGATAAGACTACAGACTGAAATGGTGTACCCAACATGCCAGTACAGTCCTAGAAAATGTGCAAAAGTGTAAGGTGTGCCCCACCATCCTACGTACACTTATAGTAACAGTCAGGTGTGCCCCCCCATCCCTGTGTAGAAATGTAGAAACAGTCAGGTGTCCCCCCCTGCTATGCAGAAATGTAGCAACAGTCAATGCCAAATGACCGATGTATACCCTGCAGACACAGCATGCTACCTGTTGGTGTACAACACAAAGGTCAGCACCGCAGTATAAACTACCTGGACTTGATCCACACATGCAATATAGATGGACATACTGGGCATGCTCACACACTTAGAGGAATGAAGGTAATGTCAGTCAACAACATACTGAAAGGTCATACTGGGCATGCTCACACACTTAAACACATGAAGGCCATGTCAGCAAACACCAGTGGACCAAACATATCTGGCAGTTGCAGTTCTTAGTGCAGACACATGTCAGTATGCACCACTTCTGCCTTGCACACACAGTGGATAGGAATACAGACATATATGTAAGGACAACACACTATAATAAGCCAAAGGCAGATGGATGTAGATGTGTTGATGAGGGTGACCGTGACAAGGAGCCATCTGGGCCTGTCCCACCCAGCACACAGCCAAAGGGCCCCAAACACATGAGGTGCAGGTGTTACTCACTGCAGATACTAGCCACCAGTATCTGTCAGCATGATGACATGTTGCATGTGCCTGCTGTGCAACATGACTGTACAAGGAAGTAGTCACCTAGTAGCTGTATACACATACCTGTGGCATATGACCCCATGTCTGCCTGCATGTGGCATGTCAACCCCTACATGAAGGGGTTACGGCCCATGCGCACACTGCCCTCCCCATAGCAGTATCATGAAAAGCCTGCTACAAGCCTGCTGAGGTCATCCAATGTGAAATGCACCTTTGGGAGAGCTGTAGCTCAGTAATCCCCATGGTGCGTCCCATAACTACATACTGCTTCAGTGATAAACTAGTTAGGTATTAGTCCTAACCCCAGACTTGGCCACTGTGTGAGTATGTGCTTGCATGCATGTCTCTCTGTCTCTGACTGTGTAGAGAGAAATGCTTTTTAGGCTACTCACACTCCATACAGTTCATATACACAACTTTGGCAAGGCTGCTGATGCCACTTACCTAGAAATACACCTCTGGGGAAACATAGCCTAGTAATCTCCTTAGCAGGACCTGTAACTGCGTATTGCTGTAGTGTGATAAAGTAGTTAGATAGGTGTTCTAACCCCAGCTGTGTGTGTGTGTGTGTGTCTGACTGAGTAGAAAGCAATGCATTTTAGGCCACTCACACCCCATACAATACATATACTTAATTCTGGCAAGGCTGCTGATGTCACTCACCTAGAAATACACCTCTGGGGAAGTTATAGCCCAGTACTCTCTGTACTGCATCATGTAAACTGCATACTGCTGTAGTGTGATGAAGTAAGTAGGTAGGTGTTCTATCCCCAAACCTGGCAACTGTGTGAATCTCTGTGTGTGTCTGACTGAGTAGAGAGCAATGCTTTTTAGGCCATTCACACCCCGTACAATACATATACTCAACTTTGGCAAGGTTGCTGAATTCACTCACCTAGAAATACACCTCTGGGGAAACATAACTCCGTAATCTCTGTAGCGTGACCTATAACTGCATACTGCTGTCCCTAGACCTGGCAACTTTGTGAATGTGTGTGTGTCTGACTGAGTAGAGAGCAATGCTTTTTAGGCCACTCACACCCTGTACAATACATATACTCAACTTTGGCAAGGCTGCTGATGTCACTCACCTAGAAATACACCTCTGGAGAAATTATCGCCCAGTAATCTCCGTAGCACATCCTATAACTGCGTACTACTGAAGTGTGATAAAGTAGTTAGGTAGGTGTTCTAATCCCAAACCTGGCAACTGTGTGAATCTGTGTGTGTGTCTAACTGAGTAGAGAGCAATGCTTTTTAGGCCACTCACACCCCGTACAATACATATACTCAACTTTGGCAAGGCTGCTGATGTCACTCACCTAGAAATACACCTCTGGGGAAATCATAACCCAGTAGTCTCTGTAGCATGTTCTGTAACTGCGTAGTGTGGTAAAGCAGTTATGTAGGTGTTCTAACCCCAGACTTGGCAACTGTGTGTGTGTGTGTGTGTGTGTGTGTGTGTGTGTGTGTGTGTGTGTGTGTGTGTGTGAATCTTTGTGTCTCTGAGTGATGAGCAATGCTTTTTGAGTCACACACAATCCTTAGAATTCATGTACCCAGCGTTGGCAAGGCTGCTGATGTCACTCATCAAGAAATACACCTCTGGGAAAGTCATAGCCCAGTAATGTCTGTAGCATGTCCTGTAACTGTGTACTGCTGTAGTGTGATTTAGAACTGTGGTAGGGTTCCATCACCACCCATGGCAGTTCTGGATGTTTTCCTTGTGTTTCAATGTCTGTGTATGGAGCAATGCATCATAGGCTACTCACTCACAGTACATTTAAAATACCCTACTTTGCCAATCCTGCTGATGCCATTCATTGTGAAATACAACTTTGGGGAGAACGTTCACTGTGGTGTGACCTATACTTGCTCTATGCTGTAGTGTAATATAGGCCTTGGTCAGGGGTTCTACACCCACACATGACAGTTGTGGATGTTTTATGTGTGTCTCACTGTCTGTGTAGGGAGCAATGCATTTTAGGCTAATCACTCGCAGTACATGTGAAATGCCCTACCTTGGTAAACCTGCTGATGTCATTGAGTGTGAAATACACCTTTGGGGAAGGATGTCTCTAGTAACCCTGTGGTGTGTCCTATAACAGCTCAATGCTGTAGTATGATATAGGCCTTGGTCAGGGCTTCTATACCCACACATGACAGTTGTGGATGTTTTGTGTGTGTCTCACTGTCTGTGTAGAGAGCAATGCATTTTAGGCTAGTCACTCACAGTACAGATGAAATGCTACTTTGGTAATCCTGCTGATGTCAGTCACTGTGAAATATACCTTTGGGGAAGAAGTGCTCCGGTAATGCCATGGTGCATACTGTAACTGCTGTAGTGTAATAAACTAGTTAGGTAGGGGTTCAACTACCAGACATGACAGGTGTGTGTGTGTGTATGTGTTTGTGTGTGTGTGTGTGTGTGTGTGTGTGTGTGTGTGTGTGTGTGTGTGTGTGTGTGTGTGTGTGTGTGTGTGTGTGTGTGTGTGTAACTTGTATCCTGTGTAGAGGTGAGAGTGTGGCCAATGTGGAGGGGGTTTTGCTTATTACATTTATGGTGGCCCTACTATATATCCAATGTCAACCATACACGGATAACAGATGTAAACTAGCTGGGAGGCTGGGGTGCAAAGCCATAACCATACATGTGACATCAAAGCCAGCTAATCCAAATTAGCAAACACACTATTACCCAGAGCACACACTCAACCCATGTGTTATACACACACACATGCCTAGGCAACAGCCAATATGTGCATAGTACACTGCATATTAGCCACTGATAGTAACTATGCAGTGATAGCAGTGGGCTACAGAGGGCATGTCACCCTGCCCATCTGTCCAATATGCACATACATGCAGACAGTGCACCTCCACAATGTTCCCCAATGGACACCTGCACCACCTGTGGTGCCTTCACATATGGCTCACAATGGACATACCATGCCTGACAACATGCCCTGTATGGACAAATGACACTGACATCAGGGAATGCTGTTGGCATGTAGGTGAAGGGTAAACTGGCTGCCCATTACCAGTTCCTGTCCCAGGTGGGCAATACTGGCACATCCAATGATAATCTGTGTTCACAACATGGGCCAGACACCCCAGGTCCTGTTCCACATGTCACTGTACATGCATGTGGGAGGTGTGCACATCCCAGACACCATCCATGTTAAGGACTAAGGAACACATACATGGCATGTGGTGTACAGCACTGGCCACATACAATAGTCACCCAGCTGACTGGATGGGGGCTGCAATACCCACCTGTGTGGGCAAATGCAGTAACTACAGGCCTGAGCCACAATGCAGACCATTGTCATGTGGCCTGATGCCAAGGTATAACCATTGCCTACCCTTGTACAGCCTACTGGCATAGTTGACCACCGCACGCCTGTGTAGACATGCACCCATGCATGTCAGAACTGGCACCCTGTGTGTGTGTGTGTGTGTGTGTGTGTGTGTGTGTGTGTGTGTGTGTGTGTGTGTGTGTGTGTGTGTGTGTGTGTGTTGTATGGTGCATATGTCCACATCCACACTCACTACACCCCCTCAGGGCATACGGAAGCATGCTGTCTGATGTCTGACATCTCCTCATACTCTTTGCCCATACAGCCTCCGTATGACCCGTGTGGTGCATGTGATACCTGCACATTGATGTGTTGTGGCAATCCCACTACTGATGAGTTGCACTCTTGGCCCTGCCAAGTTTGTCAGTGTGTGGGTGTCCCTGTGTGAGTGTGCCTGTGTTGACACTGGCACCTGTTCATGCAGACAGGCATGTGTACAATATCTACTGTATCCCTGTTGCAGATGTCACTCACCCTCACATATATGTTCTGAGTTCTTCACATCAGGTAACCCATGTGGTGCCCCCAGTAACTGCATCAAACTGTGATAGCACTACATAGTTGTCGGGAGTTTGATACCCTGTGGTGGTAGGTGTGTGACACAAACATGCATCAGTTTTACTCTCCCACCCCTCCCTAACATGTATCTGCCTCTGTCTGCCTCCTCCACTCTCTCTCTGGTGGATGTGGAAACCCACACCTGCCTTGCTTAGGCAGCAGCATGTGTATTTTACATGATGCTCATGATCAGCTGATGACCTCTGCACAAATTGCAGCCCTCCCCTAGCTGATTGCATGTGGAACAGCTGTGGTAACACTCCCATAGCCAACTGCATGAAAACACACTCCAATACCTAGGAACATCATGGTGGTGTTGGGCCTTTACAGTCATTGTGAGCAGGAACTAGATCTGATGTTTGGCAAACAGCATCCCAGATGGATTGGGGATTTACCTCTAACAATATACACTGTGGAAATAGGGCAACAAACAGGAGGGGGATGTGCCTGACCTGATTACAGACTGTAAGTGCTGCTATACTATATTTGGAGTAATGTTCGTTTAACAGTGGTTGTCTGGATATGCCTGTCGTACATGTTGCAATACCTCCCATGTCAGTTCCATGTATATGAGGAATCGCCATCTGCAGGGTCATCTGCAGACTAGGAAGTGTTGTGCCTATGGTTTCATGTGTTAGCCACAGTGCATCAATATGTGGAATGCAGAAGGTAGTGTGAGGATTGCAGTCTGTAGATGGTGAAGGCTGTGACAGTTACTGACTTCATATCCCTCATAGGACATATGTTGCAACAAACCCTGTTACAATGGCAAATATATGAGGTTATCACAGCAACATGTCTATACTGGCCCTGTGTATGTGCTGTCAGCCACACTTCTGTCAACCTTTGTACATATGGCATGCATGAAGTGGTGCATATGTGCTGTACACCATATATGATAACAAGCCAGTGATATATCAGATTGCTCCACATGCCATGTACAGTAGTGGTTATATTTCATTACATAGGCTGGACATTCTGTGGATGTTTGTACAGTACTGAGGTCTGTGTAGTGATGGTGAATGTCAGCAGTGTGTGTATTGTTAATATGTACTTCAGCCTGTGTACAGACTGTGGTAGATGTCATTGTTCTAGCTCCCCTTCTATCAGATGTTACATGCTGCCCCACTGTATGGTACCGTTTTGCCATACATGTTTGTAAGGTCATACACACACATGTCCCACACCACAGACAGTCATCATACTAAACTGTGTAGCAGCCCAGTATATGTAGGGTCATTCTGTGAGTGGCACATATGAGAATGGTATAGAACAGATAGTCCATATACTGTAATATTATGCTAGCTAACCATATGTGGTTGTGGCTGTGTTTACATTGGTTGTGGTTATCCACTGTCACACAGATGTATTTTACCCTGTGCTGTGACATGGCTGTCGAGCCTGCTATATATGCAGGTACATGTGCATTCCCCCATAAGAGATGTAGGCCAGTGTTGAGCCAGTCTGCCTGTAGCCTGCACAGTGCATTGTTACATGCCTAGCAGATTAGTGTACTTAACCAGTGAGATGTTATGTGCAGATACTTGCCAGATATACTACTTCTGGGTCTCCCTTAAACATCATGTATGTCAGACAGAGCAGTGGGATGCCATACAAATGTATGTCAATATCTAGTGGGTGGTATGTGTCCATGGCACCCCTGTACCAGCAGTCATTATGTGTCAGGCCAGACAGGAGTGTGTGAATCCAACACTCATTGTGCCAAATGTATACAAGTTATGTGTTTTACCCATCTACGTGGCTGTCTACATCCATATTGCCAGGCCTGGTACACATGTGGTGCACTAAGGGATTATGTGTATACCTTTGGACTGTGCAGGGTGTGTCCGAAGTTCCACATATAGTGGCCAAACCTCTGCTGCACTCCCCATGGGCATTACATGCTAGCAGCGGTACCTTACAATGATTTCCTTAGGATGTCTGTCAGTAGCCAATGGCACACATGTTACAAGCAGATGTCAGCATCCACACACAGCATGTCTGTGAAGACAATCCCAATGACAGTAGCAATAGTCGAGTAATATACCTGCTATGCATACCTGTCATCCCCTTGCACTACATCTTTGGGACTGTAGGGGCTGGTGTACAGCTACACTCCATATCCAGGACATATGGTGGAAATATATGTACATATACTTATCCAGATAGCCATATATATATAATTACACATGTGTACTACATTGAATTACCACTGTCATGGCAACCACCCACTATAACTCCCTACAGCATGTGGGCGTGGTCCCTTTACATTTCCTGTGTGATGGACATACTTCCTGAGTGTGGGCATCAGTGATACAGACAGCAGGTAGCAATACCTCTTACAGGAGAACCTGCACACTCAGAACAGACACATATTTGTAGGAGGATCAGGAACTACTGAAAGACTGTAGGTAGAGTAGTGTAATGCTTTGCATAGTACTGGTGTTACAGGGTGTGTGTGTGTACATACTAGTGTACCTTGGAATGCAGTCTATCTGCATAGCTCACTACTCTGGGCCTAACCTCTTGCTGGACAGAGGTTTGTCTATCATGTGTTGTCCATCCACAACACAGGTAATGTGTCAGATATTACACTGGCAGTGTGTGTGTTGCATGCTGTCAGTACATGGCTGCATCCATGTCTATTTCTAACCTCAGTTCCCTGACTAAGGGTATGATGCAGACAATCCTGTAACACCAGCACCTTACTTAGTGTATGGCAACAGTGTTCCACATATGTGCCTGTGTTCCATGCTCTGTCCCCCATCTACATACCAAGCTTTGCACATATGTCATGCTGTTGGGGGTTGTTCTGTAGTGGGCTGTGAGTATATCACACTGCCATTGCTGCCATTAGTCCACTGCTGTTGTATCCCCCACATATACAGTGGGACTGGGGTCATATATGTGTGGGCGTCACCTATACAACACATATGCGCCCTTATGCACTGAAGAGGCCAATGTATGTAACAGTGGTATATGAGCCTGTAATATTGAGTCTAGGTGAGGAGCACCATAAATGACCTAGGCTGTTACAAAATGTGGGGGTATCAGGGGTGAGCTGCCACAAGGTATGTGGATATACAGTACCATATACTCCATCTGTATTGACATTACTTACATTACCTGGGGTACTGCAAGCCTACTGCCTCCTGCCATACAGACTGTTCTGTGTGTTATGCCTTGTTATGTACCGGGTACAATCCATTTGATCAC
This sequence comes from Protopterus annectens, assembly GCF_019279795.1. Classification (NCBI taxonomy): domain Eukaryota; kingdom Metazoa; phylum Chordata; order Ceratodontiformes; family Protopteridae; genus Protopterus; species Protopterus annectens. The sequence goes on along the minus strand of NC_056741.1, from coordinate 344,823,624 downwards.
AAAACATCTTTACCTCCTACGGAGGCTGTACAGAGTGTAGATGCAGGCTGCTGAACTACACACCTGCAGTACATACTGTTGATTGTGTGGTACCCTGTGGCCCAGTCTGTCTGCAGTATGGTACATTCTGAATGGCTTGGTCTGGACAGCAACAGCTGTGAACCTTTCCAGGCTACTGTATTAGTGTAACTGTTTCACAGTTGCAGTTCTCCATTTATATGAACAGCTATATGATATGGCATATAAAACTGTTATATTACACAATTAAAGGATTCCCATTTCTGCAAACCTGTGTGTGGTGTTTTTCTTATGACCTTTCTATGGGTATATGTTGTAGACAACGATTGACATTAGTATGTGTCGCCCATACAGTGTCCAGTTGTTCAGGTGTTAACTGTAGGCATAGTGGCTTTTCCATATTGTCTGCACCTCCTACATATGTATCTTACTGTACATATATCTGTGTGTGTATGTGTAGCCACGTATATATATATATATATATATATATATATATATATATATATATTTATATATATACACATATGTATATCTTTATCTGCATATATGTCTCTGTGTATCTGTATCCTGGGGATGTTGATAGTTTCCACATATTATATGTCTTATGGGAGGCAGACTGTACTTGGTAGTGTATTGCAGGGTGCATGTGTTTCGCTGTGGGGGGATGCCTATTCGTACAAGACATATAGTGTGTGGGGCCTCTCAACCCCATTAACGGTGCATGTGGACATAGGTGTATTTGTTAATCTGCAATTGCTACCTACAGATGTATTTCCATGTATACCTATATAGATATACTTATCTGCTAACAGATATATAACTATATGTGCATAGATAGTGATATATATGTATATAGAGTTAGTAAAACAACATATATATTTATATATATGTGCATCTATACATATATGGATATGTTTTATCTGTTAAGTTTGCAATATAGTTACACACGCAGACATCTAGATGGTATACATTTGCTGTACTGTTGCTTGACAGGACTGGCTGATATGTTTCTGAAACATTGAATATCTGTGTATCTGTCATGGCTTAGTGGTACATCACTTTGGCTAGGTGTGCAGGGTCCTTGGTTTGAGCCTTGTAAGAGCTATTTATTTTGTTGCTGGGCAGAACACGGCCCGTTGGATACAGAGTGAATAAGACACCTTAAAGCAGCTGTAAGCAGGTTTGCATGGGTTTGCACGGAGCTAAGCACTGCCTACACAGGTTAAGCAATTTAGAAGCTAACTGAGTGCATGAAAATGTAGCCAGAGGTTAGCAGTGCTTGCCATCGCAAACCCATGCAAACCTGCTTACAACTGCTTTACAGTGCCTTACTCACTCTGTATCCAATGGGCTGTGTTCTGCCCAGCAACAAAATAAACAGCTCCTGCAAGGCTCGGAACCAGAACCCTGCACACCATACACAAAGTGATTCACCACTGAGCCATGGCAGATATGCATAATCATAATGTTTTCACATACATATCATCCAGCTCAGGTATACAACACTACAGAGAATGTATTTCGCCATGTAGATGTATTTGTGTGTGTGTATATATATATTTATCTTTAAATGGATATAACATATCTATATATGTAGATATAAGTATTATATATATATATATATATATATATATATATATACATACATACACACATATATGTATTTATAATATATGTATATATATTTGCATGTACATTTGGACCCTCACACCTCTGGGAGAGGGGTGAGGACAACATATATTCATTGTGATGCCAATTAGACCAGATTACATGTGTCCAGTGGACACGTGTGTGAAATGGAAAGTTTTGTATGGGGCGAGATTTTTTTGTGGGAACAGATAGCCCTTTTTTTTTAGGTGAGAATTGGATGCTGGGGAGGGGTAGTAGGTATATTTGGGGAGGTAAGTTTGGTAGGGTAACAGACAAGACACACAAGACACATGCAGGGCCTTTATATGACACATGTGGGGGGAAAACACCTTGGACGAGGAAGGATGTTTGGAAGTCGCAAGCCCATGAGCCCCCAACGGGAAACAGTAGGACTGAGGTCCCTACCCATTGGACTGTCACCACTGCACCTTCACAGCCCTGAAGGTGGCTGTGCTGGGGGCTGTGTAGGAGGGGTAGGCTAACCCTCTAATAGCACCACTCAGCCCTCAAGCTGGCATAGCTGCTCTTGATACTCCAGATCGAGCTCCTTATGCACCATGGCCCCGACCTGTTGATGTGTGTCAGGTTCCCCTCCACACCCACTCCAAGTGGGTGATGAGCCCCATCCCCTACAGCAGTTCCACCACAAGGTGGCGCAGGGCCCACGGAGGAGGAAGTCCCAGGCTGGGCTCCAGATGTGCTGGTGCCCGGTGCCATGGCCAGCTGAGATGGGACAGGTGGGTCAGCTGGGACCGGCCTTCCCATACGAGCTGTGTTGTCACATGTCTATTACAGATGTGGGTTAGTAACACTCAACAGCATTCAGGATTAGTTATAACAGCATGCATAGGTATTCCCATTAACCCAACACACCAGATTTAACACAGTTGCAGACCAAGCAGAGCACATGCATATATGCTTTATCGGCTTTGTTATAGGGAACAACAGTGGCCATTACAGGAGCATGCAGGTTTCATTGATGGCAACAGGCCACCAATATGGGTGTAGTTTCATATGGCACATGCATAGAAACTAATGTGAATATTTATAAACTATTAGGACATATGTCCCAACAAAAGGTTGGAGTGTACATATACCATTTGAGACGTGTCATTGGGTTATTATGCACATATGGTAGGTGTGAGAGAGAGAGTTCAATTAACAACTAATATGTCCTTGTAGTTTTCACAACATTCTTAGTCACTGCATTTCTTTCCCTTACATGTATTATTACATTACACAATGACCTTATATTGTACACTGGTATGTTTATAAATTATTATATACGTGACCTGTGTCTTGCATTCAGGCATGACAGGCTGCAGGTGTTAATGCAACTCTGCCCTTCTGAGCTGGGAATTTATGATTAAAGGCTTATAGTGCCTGCATATTTGAACTGTTTCTTACTGAAATTGGTACACCTTGTTTGCTGTAGCGTAGACTAGATCCAGGCCTGCTGAATCTAGCTTTGTTTGTATGCTTGTTGTCTGTTTGCTTGTTATTTCCCTGAAACGCTAATTCCACCTAAAACGCAACTTTTCAGCACTTCTGTGGATCCCTAGTGATATCTGCATTGCTTACTGTACTTATTTCCTTGTTTCACTTGAAAGAAAGTTACTGTTTGTCGTTTTTGCATTTAAGTTACCTGTAACACATTGCATTTAAGTTACCTGGCACTTGCTCACTAAGTCAGCACTAAAAAATTAAAAGCACTACACCCTCACAAACTCCCCTTGAGTACCTTGTTCCCCATTGGCCCTTTTTTTCAATTATAAAGGAATTCCCAATACTATTCTAGCATGTCCAAAGGTCAGTTCTCGATCTCCTCTCTGGTCCAGCTGGTGAATCTGGGAAACTTGAAGCAATGTTACAACTGCCTCATGTACACAGACAACCCTCTCCTCCTCCCAACAAATTCCAACACATGTGAGAGATGCAACCATATAGCCAAACTGGAGGCTAAGCTCTCTCAACTCAGTACTGGTGTAACCAGTCAGGAGGAGAAGGAAACCACACTCACTACAATTCCAGTCTCACATAGACCTACCACAACAGCAAACCAAACACATAAAAAACAAAAACATACTCTGAGGCTCTAAATAAAAATCTGCCTAAGCAGCAGAGACCTCCAAAGCAGACACCCAAGCAACCGCTACCCCAAAACAAAACAAGTGCAACACATAGCTCACAAAGCCAGTGTGCCAAACAGTCACAGCCCTTAAGGCTAAACAACACACCTGATACACTTGTAATAGGTGACTCTATCGTCAGGCACACTGACATCCCGCTCACCAGGCTGAACAAGGAGAAGGTCACAGTGAGCTGCCTGTTGGGCGCTAGGATCCGCCACATAACACAAGCACACAGGTCACTCCAAGGCAAGTACAAATATGACTCAGTCATTGTCCATGCTGGTGTGAATGACCTGAGACGAACTTCCCTGGACTACTTGAAAAGAGACATAGAGGAGCTCTCTGAGCATGTAGCCCAGGCCGGTATGACCCTGACCTTGAGTGGCATCTTACCATCACCAAGAATGATGCCATAATATGAAGACAAGATGATCAATTTCAACAATTGGCTTAGGTATTGGTGTCATTCAAAGGGGATCCAATGCCTGTCAGCCTGGGATGACATGCTCGACAAGCCACGATGCTTCGCTAGGGATGGCTTGCACCTGTCACCCCTGGGCTTTCAGATATTGGCAAAGGCTATTGCTACCCCCATAGTGCCTTTTTTAGGCAAGGCTCAAAAGACAAACCCACCTCCATAGGTATCACAAGGGATAAGAAACTAAGAGTAATGCTACTCAATGTCAGAAGTCTAAACCTCAAGATGCACGCACTCAAAACTCTCCTTAGCATGGAGAACATCGATATCTATGCAGTAACAGAAACCTGGTTCAAGGCTCCCGAGAGCACCCCAGCACTACCAGGTTATACCTCATACCATGCTTTTCGGCCCCAAAACTTGGACTGAATCACAAAAGGAGGGGGAGTATCAATATTCGTCAAAGATACCCACACCTCCAGGTTGGTGGCACAGCACGAAGCATCAGAGACTATCCATGTGCAACTAACAGTGGGTAAAACTGCCTTCCAGTTTATAGCCTGCTACAGACCATCCTCCCAAACCCAGGAACCCCACTCGGCCTTCCTGAGAGCACTGGAAAATATGAAGGTCTCTCCAAACACCATTATATTGGGCAACTTCAACTACCCAAACATAGACTGGAAGCATTACTCTAGCTCCAACACCCTAGCCCAAAGTTTACTAGAATTTATAAACTCAAATGCTATGGAACAACTTGTTACCACTCCCACAAGAGGGGAAAACATATTGGACCTGATCATCAGCAATATGGGGAATCTATGCTCCAGACCAGAAGTGTATCCCTCACTGGTAAGATCAGACCATAAACTAATCTCACTGGATGTTCACATCCCAATCCCACCCCCTGCCTAGAAAACCATAGTGAAAAACTTCTCTAAAGCAAATTTCACACTCCTCAAAACTGAGGTGGAATCCTTCAAAGCCCCAGGGCCTGTGGAAAATACAGCCCAGACCGCAGAATCCTTTATAAACGCATTCTATGAACACCTTCAGGAATGCATGGATCATGCAATCCCAAATAAAACCAAGACCCAATCCTCCAAAGGCAGATGTCCTGTCTGGTGGACCCCAGCCATAAACAAACTATACAATAGAAGGAGGAAGCTACTACATGATAGAGCAAAATCCCAAAAAGGGAAGGTATCTCTGATCAGTATTAGCAAAAAACTATGGGCACTCATAAAATCGTCTAAGGCCAGCTTTGAGAGAAAAATTGCACAGGACACTAAGGATAATCACAAGGCTTTCTTTAGTTATTTTAGGAACCTGGGTGGGAATTCCCAGATATGCTCAGAATTAGTCCAAAATGACAAAAAATACACCAAACCCACAGACATTGTCAACATCCTAGCTGACAGGTTCAGTGCAACCCCCCCTCTTCACCAAAATGGCAAATATCTATCCCAGCAGAGTGCTGCCCCCCTGACATCTCAGATGCTCAGGTAAGACCCGCCCTCTCCCAAGCAAAAAACACAGCATCAATGGGACCAGACGGTGTCCCAGGCTGCGTCCTACATGAACTCCAAGAAGAGCTAAACCCAAACATAAAACTACTGTTGAATCTCAGCCTTGCTACAGGATATGTACCCAGAAAGTGGCGTACAGCAACAGTGGTCCCTCTCCACAAAGGTGGTGCCTCAACGGATCCTGGTATCTATCGCCCCATAAGCCTGACTAGCTTGGTCTGCAAAGCTATGGAAAGGATCATCATGGACCTCATAAATAAAGATATTGGGGACCTACAGACACTGGATCCTACCCAGTTCGGCTTTGTTAAGTTCAGATCCTGCCTCTTAAACCTGGTCAATTTCTTTGAAACAGTCACCAAGGCCATTGACGAAGGGAAGGTGGTCCACACACCCTACCTGGTCCTCACAAAAGCCTTCGATACAATACCCCACTCGGGCATTATAGATAAGCTCACCAGCTTAAATATAAACCCCTATGTCACTAGATGGGTTGCAAACTGGCTCAAGGACAGAACCCACATGGTTAGAATTGCTGAAGCCATGTCAGACTCCAAACCAGTTGCAAGTGGCGTCCCACAAGGCTCAGTCCTGGGACCTCTCTTGTTCAGTATATATTTCTCGGAGGTACAGGCCAACATGGAAGGACTGTGGCTGACCAAGTTCGCAGATGACTGCAAACTGGGTGCCATAATCAACTCTCCAGCCGACACTAGCATCCTCCAAAAGGGCCTCATAGAAACAGACAACTGGTGCCAGAGCCATGGCCTCAAGCTAAATGCCAAAAAGTGTATAGTCATCCCCTTTGGCAAAAACAAAGTGCCCACAAATTACCACAAAGGTGGTAATCCATTAAGTACAGAAGAAGTAATTAGGGACCTGGGGACCCAAGTTGATAGCAATCTCTCATTTGACAACCACGTGGCCACAGTGGTTAGAACAACATTTTATATAGCCCACCTAATCATGAATGGATTCACATCTAGATCAGGGGAGGTCATTGTGCCTATTTACTCATCCCTCATCAGGCCCATAATTGAGTACAATGCCCCTTTTGGGATGTACCTTACCAGACACCTGCAACAACTGGAAAGACCCCAAAAGTACCTCACCAAGAGGATCAAAGGGCTCAAACAGATGCCATATGCTGCCCGGTTAAAGAAACTCCAGCTCTACTCAGTGGCATACCGCCTGCTCAGAGGGGATCTGTGCCTGACGTATAAAGCCATGTCCAACCCGGAATTAATGGACATGCTGCACATCAGAAAATCCAAATCCCACCGAGCTACGCGCTCAAGAGACTTGAACCTCAGCACTGAAATAAATAGGACAAGCTGGAGGGACAGATTCATAACCCAGAGGCTCCCTTCACTCTGGAATAAAATCCCAGTCCAGGCTAGGCAGAGTCTCTCATTGACTCTCTTCAAGAGGAATCTTGATGAGTGGGTGGGAGATCATAGGTTTACCCTGGGTATCACTTTTGTGTCACTGTTAGATAGAGGCACAGTATACTAACCTCGAAAAAGGGCATAGCAAAATTAATTTAAAATGGGTGGCGAAAGCCAAACACACTCTGGCTAGGCTTATAAATGCCCTAGGGCAGATAGCCTAGTATGAACCTATGAACCTATTATGTTGAGAATTGCTGTCATACACTTTGGGTGAGATGGTAGAATGACAGGTTTGTTTCCGTATACATTCTCTGGCTATGTACACATTTGACTATCATTTATATGTCATTGACAGCTGCCTACTTTTCTTGGATCATCACACAGGATTTTCAGGGGAACAGGGTACCAAGCTGGTGATATGGGCCATTTATCTGGACATGCTGGACAGATTGGAACAGTTGTGGGGTATGAATATGCATACAACTTACAATTAGAACATTCTAGCAAATTCTGTACTGTTGTTGGGTGTAATTATGGATACAGCTTTCTATCTGAACATGTTGTTTAAAATCTGTATAGTTATGGGGTATGATTATGCATACAACTTAGTAGCACTCCCAGGATTCAAACCCCTGCTGTGTGTGACAAAATATTATAGCTAACATCACAGTATACTGTGCTATCAGGGAAATGATGTAAAGCTTTCGACTGTTTTCTAAGTCTCCCTAGCCTGCACAATATGACTGACCTCTTAGCACTTCCAACATTGTTATGCAGGACTTCATGCCCATTTTATCTGTGCACCATGGTGTGGGTGACACTGCTTAAGATACAACATTACTATTTATAGTATGGTACAGATCACCAAAATATGACAGAAGAGTAACCAGAAGCACTCCAGGGGTTATACCTTTATTCACAGACTATTACACATTTATTTATACTGGTACAACACTTTCTAAGGCTCTTATATTTATTTGTTATGACAGTACATGCAGACTGATTACTAACCTGCCTCGCGATGCAGCATTTGCAGCCTAGCATCATAGGCTTGTGATTTGCAGCCCTCTCATTTGCAGCTGTCAGAGAAATGCAGTGATATTTAGCCATACCTATCCATAGTATACACAAGCTAGGCAATTATTTACTACTTAGTAGAATGAGTACTTACTCCATACTGGGGCATTGGGCATCTGCCTAGACTCATGGATTCACTTTTCCAGTACATCCCCCCTCTGCCGCTTTGTGTCAGCATGGTGGTGCCTGACCTGCCCACCAGTCTGGGGGATACCTGTGGCACTGGTGAGGTCATGGGTGAGACTGTCCCAGGCCTCTGTTTTATACTGCAAGCCCTGGTACTGGCCCTGCAGTAGTCACTGATCATGGTGTTTTACTAGGAGCCATACCATGATTTTTGACTTCTGGATGCACCAGCCCTGTGCTCTAAATCAAGTGCCTTCACCCACACCAGCCATTCTGCCTGCAGTAGGAAGCTACAACCAGTTATGGGAAGTATTTCCGCCTGTGGGGTTTAAATACGTCCATTTTCCCGGACTTCCCCGTGATTGGCCAGTTTTGACAAGGCTAAGCTATGGGCAGACCTGCTTACATGAGGTTGGCACTGCTTGAAGAGGTATACTACTAGGCAGATTGAATTGGCACCCCCACACATTGCTTACACTTACTAACTTGAGCTGTGCTGTGGTTAGCATTGCTTAATAGTTAATTAGCACTATATTTGCCATTTGGCAATGATTTATTCTTCATTACAGGTTATATATGTGTCTGGTATCTGTGATTCATGTGTACATACACTGTATGGGGACCTGGGGACTTCTACACTTTATTACAATAACACCTCAAATCTATGCTTACTGCAGTACTCCAGTTCACATATTTATGTTCTGTGGCAGGTTATCCAACATCACACTGTACATAGATTCAGTTCACATGTTTGGTTTGATTTTCCTGTGGTGTGGATTAGTTTGCTGATACCTCATTAATATCTGTTGCTATGATGGCTTGGTGGTTAGTTACAGTGTGCAGGATCCTGAGTTTGAACCTTGCAGAGGCAGTTTATTTTTTTACTAGGCAGAACAAGGGCTGTTGGATACAGTGTGATTAAGGTACTTTTGAGCAGTTGTAAGTGGGTTTGCACAGGGGTAGGCACTGCCTACACAGGTTAAGCAAGTTAGAGGCTTATTGGGTGTAGGACACTATAACCAGAAATTAGCAGTGCTTACCTTCGCATAAACCTGCACACACTGCCTTAAGCTCGCTTACTAGTGCTGACATATGCTTACTACTGCTTCTTGCTGCTTAACCTAACTACTGCTTTATGCATAATGATACTGACACCTCACATGTGCATTTGCTGCAGTACCCTAGGTCATATATGTATATATGTATGTTCTTTTGTGGCAGCAGTACTCCAGTTTATATATATATATATATATATATATATATATATATATATATATATATATATATATATATATATATATATATATATATATATATATGTGTGTTATTCCATGGGTTATGCAACATACATATTACTCATAACGTCCTTTGCCATGGGAAGTGGTATGTCTCAGTTACTTTCCTGTTTCCCCCCTCTCCTGTTTTGCTTACATCCATGGGGCGGTCCCATTAGAACGGGTCCATCCAACCCCAGCACCCCTCGGCCCATAATGTCTTACCCATCATTCTCTACACCCACTCCATCCTCCACATCAATCATCCTTCCTACAGGTTCCATACGAAGCTTACCACACCACTACACATTGCCCACTCTCCACTTCTCAGGACTCATCATGTAAGTTGTCTCACCCCTTGGATCTTCAGGGTTACCACACATTCAGTCCACAAACATACATATCCTTCTTTGCTTACCTGTAAGGCATGGTATGTTACCCTGAGGACTCTTTTTAGCAGAATTTTTGGGGTAGTCCTGCTAGGGATGAACATGTGTTTGTTTAAGATTAGACTTTGCAGGTTGACACTGTTTCTCTGACTGGTAGTATCCTGCCAGTAGTCTGGGTAGCAGTGGTGTCCAATGCTTAGCGGTGCTTAATATTCGATTTGCATGATATTTGCCTTTTGGCATTGATGTCTTCTTCATTACATGTTACATATATTTCTTGTATCCTTGATTCATGTGTACGTACACTGTATGGGATCCTGGGAACTGCAACACTTTATTGCAATAACACCTCACATCTAGCCTTACTGCAGTACTCCAGTTCATATATTTATGTTATGTAGCAGGTTATACCACTTCACACTGTAGATAGATTCAGTTCACATGATTTGTTTGATTTTCCTGTGGTGAGGATTAGTTTGCTCATTAATATCTATTGTTATGATGGCTGAGTGGTTAACTACTGTGACTATAGTGTACAGGGTCCTGAGTTTGAGCCTTGCAGAGGCAGTTTATTTTGTGGCTGGGCAGAACATGGGCCATTGGATCCAGAGTGATTAAGGCACTTTAAAGCAGTTGTAAGCGGGTTTGCGTGACAGTAAACACTGCTAACCTCCAGTTACAGTTTCTTACACTCAGTTAGCTTCTACTTTGCTTAATCTGTGTAGGCAATGCTTACCCCCATGCAAACGCACTTAGACACGCTTACTACTGTTTATTTGTGCTTACACCTGCTTACTAGTGCCTTATTCATTATGACACTAACACTTCACATGTGCATTTCATGCAGTACTCCAGTTCACATTTAAATGTTATTATCTAGGTTATACGGCAAAAAGATGTAAAACTATGTTCATATACAGATTATATATGGAAAATGATATGTGTTGCAGTGGGACTCGAACCGGGAATGCCTGTTTGTTAGGTGGATGCTCTAACCACTACACTATTGCTGTGCTGTTTCATTTGCCTATATATTCCTTGTTATCCTCTTCAGCCTTTTAAGCTGCTTTAACCATAGTTAAGCAATGGGCAAACCAGCGCACCTACGGTTAGCTGTATCTGGGGTTTTAAAAAAATAAATACAAGGGTTTCTTTGTTTTATTTCAATGTACTGTTGCTGTTGAACACATGGGGACTGTTGGAGGGGATATGTGGACACATATGAGTGGTCTAGCTCATTAATTTAGACTTTCTTCTGATCTACTTTGCAGGGATGTGTTTATTCTAAGAGCTCTGCTCTCAGACATGCACCCTGCACTCATCCATGCTCAATGTAGGATTTGGAGCTCAGGCAGCGTGCCTTCATTAATATGCATGGCGCACTGCCATCCTCCTCTTAAACTGCTGCTTACGTGCAGGACTAGTTTAGTCCTGCATGGTAGAGTAGTAAATCCGGGGGTGTAGCCCTTCCCTTTTATTATTTCACTGTCTTCCACTATTCTTACCCATACATCTCCATGGTCTGAAAACTCTGCCATCTGTAGCCCCTGTTATTTCTTTCATGTCTTTAGTATAAATTATGTAATTAGTTTCAGTCTTACAGTTTCACCTTTTATATGTCCATTGTTTATTTCCTATTTTTAAATCTCTGCATTTTATTAAGTCCTTTTATATTTTAATACCATGTGTTATTTTTCCCTTTCTTAGGTTACAGTTAAACTCTCCTACCATCACTATTGGCATATGTACTAGAACAAATTTTTGATTCCATCAAACAACTGTTTTTGATCTGTCATATTAGTATATGTATCAATCATGCAGATTTTGTATGATTTTCTTATCACATATCAGTAGCCTTCCTAGTACTAATACTATAATGCCTAAAATGATTTCTTCATTTTTATAAGAATTCCTTTTCTAGAACATATCTCATTTCTTAATGAACAAATAATCTTTCCCCCGTACTGCATGTGTTATTTTAATTGTTTCTTCTTTTTTACATATCTAGCAAGCAAAAACTCCCATGTTTATTTTTACACCATTCTACCACCACCACCAAACCTTTTATATAATTTCTAAAGCTGTTCACATTTAATGCTAAAATTCCTATAAATTCCTTTTCATTTTCTGTAAGTATTTTATTTCAGATTTTATTTTATTTTCTTTCTCCTAAGCCTCCTACCAATTGATTTTTCACTATCTTATTTTTGTACTTCTTCTGTCCAAATTCCTCCCTTTTCTTCCTCTTCATTTTCTAAAGTTCCACATCTGTTCTCTTCCTGTCTATTAATAACCTCACTTGGAACTATTTCTCCTGTAAGCACCTCTTTGTTGCTTAACCTTTCTTCAGTAGCCCCTCCCCATGCCACTTTCTGTTTCAGCATTGTCTGTAGTAATATTGTCCACTGCTTGTCTTTTTTCTAACCTTTCCTCTTCATCTTCTCTTTCCTTTTCCAATATGGGACAGCCAAACTAGAAGTGTCAAAATTCTTTACATTTTTTACAAAAAGCCTTACAGTTTTTTGCTGTATGTCCCCTCTCTCCCCATTGGCCACACCTTCATTTGTTACAGTCCTGTACAAAATTATTTTCATTCCCCCAGCAATAATATGCTTTAGATTTGCCCAGGTGCCTAACAAATCCTCTCTTACCATTCACAATTGCTTTATTTGAAATATTTTGAATTTTCCCCTCCTTAACATCCATTGTCACCCTCACCTCCCAACCCCAAGTCCATACATATTTTTTTTTTATTTTGTGTACTTTACTACACAATGAACAAAAAATACAGATATAACTTTTGGTTATCCATATCTGAAGTCCTAAATTGCGCACTTATTTTCTTTTTAGTTGTAGTCCCAAGATCTGAAATAAACACTCTTTCCATTGTGGTACTGCATTTCTTTTTTTGGTCTGAGTCATATTTTTTTCCAGCAAGTCTCAAGAAGCAGCTCAGAGGACAAACTAAGTTTACCAAAGCCAACTTCAAGGCAAAAAATAGCCTCTAAGGCTAAGGATAACCATAGGGCATTTTTCAGTTATGTAAGCAACCTTAAAGGCAATACTCAATCGTGTGCTGAACTAATAGCAAATTGAACTTCTTTTACCGAAATGAGGGCAATAGCAAATTTTCTGGCTGATAAATGTAGCTAAAATTTTACCCCCGTCACCCCCAGTTTAACCTCAGGAAATTTTCTCTATTATTTTCCCCCAACTATCACTAAAGAACTGCATCACTGCACTGTCCAGAGCAAAAAACACTGCACCAGCAGGTCCTGATTATTTCCCAGGATTCTTCCTAAATAGCTTGAAACATGATCTGTCAGGCCCACTAGAATTTATGTTCAATTACAGCCTTCAGACAGGCTTCATCCCTAGGGAATGGAGGTCTAGATCAGTCATCCCTCTACATAAAGGCAGACATCAACAAACCCAAGGAACTACAGACACATAACGTTAACTAGGCTTATATGCTAGGCCATGGAAAGAATTACTGTGGACCTGATAAACAAAGCAATAGGAAATCTTAAAACACTAGAACCATCCCAGTTCAGTTTCATCAAGGGTAGGTCATGCCTACTAAATCTGGTGGACTTATTTAAGAAGGTCATTAGAGCCACGGATGAGGGCAAAATGGTACGTACTGCCTACCTTGACCTGGCAAAGGTATTTGACACAAATCCTCACTTGGACATTATAGACAAATTCACAAATTTAGATATAAATCCCTATGTCACTCGATGGATAGTTAAATGGCTCACAGGTAGGACACATAAAGCTAGTGTGGGGGAATACACTTACACCAATAGGTCTGTTACTAGTGGTATCCCAGAGGGCTCTATACTGGGACCTCTTCTGCTTGGGGAATACTTCTCTGAAGTCAAGGCAAATGTAGAGGGCCTTTGGTTTACCAAATTTGCTGATGGCTGCAATCACTGAATCCCCCAAAATGTAGATATCCTCCAGGAAGGTCTGATGCAGACAAATAACTGGTGCCAGAACCATGGATTAAAACTGAATTAAAAAATGCATAATTATACCCTTTGGGAAGATGGCTAGCCCTGCAAATTACAATAGTTGTAACACTCCCTAAGAGTAGATCCAGTACTAAGGGACTTGGGAACTCAGGTTGACAATAACTTGAACTTTGATTACAATGGTAGTAAGAAAATCCTTTTAGGTGGGGTAACTTATAAGTAAGGGCATAGCTTCCAGATTTAAGGAGATCATAGTCCCACTATACTCAGCCCTCATCAGACCAGTTATTGAGTACAGTGCACCCTTCGGCATGCACCTGACAAAGCATTTGCAACAACTGGAATGGCCACAGAAGTTCCTCAGTAAAAGAATACAGGGTGTAAATAATGTTATCTTATGTGGACTGCCTCAAAGCCCATTCTCTGTGCTAGGTCTCTTACAGACTGCTGAGTGATGATCTATGCCTAAACTACAAGGCAGTCTCGATGGATCTGCTGCACATTTGCAAAACAAATATTATTAGAATTACCTGATCTAAGGATTTAAACCTCATCTGTGACATAAACATGTTAGAGGGATAGGTATTTGTCTCAGAGATTACCCCTTCTCTGGAACAGACTCCCCATTCATGTGAAACAGAGCCCTTACTTAAGCCTGTTCAAACACAGTTTAGACCAATGGCTGGGAAATTGAAAATTTGTCCCTGGCTTGTCACCTATGGCCATTACAGATAGGGGCTTTTTGTATATGCCTTAAGTCACAGGCATATACCAAAGTCATTCTCACCAATGGGCATTGATAATTGGGAAATCTGGGGCATAAATGACCAGTCTGAAAAAGGCTGTATAGCCATTAGCCTAGTAACCTCCTATGATCCTATGAATAAACTTATGGAATTGAGCATAAACCACTATATTACATGTTGGATACTGAGCTGGCTCACTAATAGGACTCAGGAAGTTAGGATTGGTGAGACCACCTCCTCAGAGGCCATTCTTAAGGTATGTCAATACACAATTAAACAGCATCACAGTAAGTCAAATATGCAAGAAGACAAGTAACACTTTCAAATTCAGAGTAGCAGTCGATGAATCTGGGAATATATTCTGTTACTATGATTACTCTGAAACAAAGTATTATAATTTGGTTCACACTGGAAGAATACTGCAGCAAATTGATCCACAGGAAAAAGATCACTTTTCAAAGTCAAAGTCAAAATAACTTTATTGTCATTCAAACCATACACCAAATGCATAGCTGAATGAAATTTCATTCCTCCAAGCTCATGTACATTCAGAAAAGCACAGCAGCACAGAAACAAAAACAGAAACACATCAGTGACAACAGATACAATAAAGGCACAGAAAAACACAGAAGGCACAAAGCTGCAACAACTACGATCTCCTCAGTTCAGCCTATCCTCATCACTGCCATCTCCCTGTCCAGCACCAGCATATTCTGTCCATCCACATCAGTGCCATCTCCCTCTCCAACACCAGAATACCACAAGTCCAGTTCATCCCCTCTGACCCCACCGACCACCTTGGATACAAAACAAAAATCTGACAGACAAAAATCGGGCAATCGCTAATGTATATGAACATCCACTGCTACCTGAAGTCCTGAAGGGCCACATTCAGCTCAGCAATCCTCTGCCAGACATCATGGACACCATTTTTTATAAGAATTTTCTTTTACATTTTTTTTTGTAATTTTTTTAATTAAAAATTTAAATTTAAAAAATGTTAAATTTTTAAAGATTTTAAAAATAAAAAAATGTAAAAAAAGTCTTTACAGACTTTTTTTTACATTTTTTCTATAAGGAAATGGAAGTCAACAATAAAATGATAAGGAATTCTATAAAGTTATATTGTCAGCTTCACCATCTAATGCAATACCAGGAGCAAAGTACACCAAAGTATAACCGATGCTACAGCAACTCCACAAGTTTGAGCAGTATGTGTTATTCCAAGTAAAGGTAAAGGGATTTATAAATACATTAATAAATGCCATTAACTATTCCTGGGATAACCCAAACACTCCTGAATCCAGCATGGTTCTATCAAGATCCATCAAAGATGGCTAACCACATACTGCCACTTATATTCAGCCATGGCAATGCATGCATGGCAGACAAGTGATTGCCATGCATGTATTACTATAACCAAAAAATGGGGCGGGGTTTAAAACAAATGGCAGGAATGAGACATGAGATCTAACACATGTCTACAAAGAATTTCTTGAATACACACAGTGTAGAGATAACCTAAGTAACTGAGACTGTAGATTCCAAAAGTGTGGGGCCTGGAAGATAACAAAATGTACAAATGAAGATTCAGTTTATCCCTGGGAACTATCAGCAGCCCCAAGGTGGCACAGTACAGAGTGCAAGAGGGATATTAATCCACCTTCATCTGTCAGATAGATCATTAATGCCATTAAACAAGAGGGACAGTATTCCATCCTCATCTCTTTCAGGTAGATCTTTAGTGTCAATAAACATAGTATATAAAACAAGATGAACAACTTCAAACCTGTGCAGAAGGCTGTAAATCTAATGACTTTGTAATCATTGCAGTATGGCTCAAGGCATATATAACCACTAATGAGGTCAGTCTATTATGGGACAGCCACAAGTGAGGGGATGGTATTGTAGAATCAACTAAAGAAGAGCTTGGAAAATATTGCCCATATGATGACTATAGACAAACCACTATTGTCAGTATCCCTCTTGGTACCACAAATCCTGGAAACTATAAGGACATTAAGTGCCTCCCAAATAACCACTTAGTGCTACGGAAGATATACTGACCAGATTAATTAATAACACCAAGTCTGACTTACCTTGTGCTGGAGAAATAAATAGCAATCAGTCTCCACAGTCCCTTATGTACAACTTAGTCAACCTCTACTGTCTATACTAGCTTATACATTTACCTACACACATAGACAGCAAAGCTAACAGAGAATGTATCTTAGACAGAACACGTGTCTCTAAACCATCTAATTTCAAGACAGAAGGCATTTTGGCAGACTCTATTAGTGTCCATCACCACACATTTACTATAAAGGAGAAAAGTAAATCACCTATTCAGCACAGACACCTTCACACTTGGAATATGATAAATCAGTATCAGGATCACATAAATCAAGTCATAAAACTATTCATCTGAAATACAGACAGTTGATGATGACAGAGGTACCTATTTTAGATGAGGCAGTGAACCTGTTTATCAAAAACATTATGGTTGTCCTCAACATTAAGAATTTTCTTGTTAATCAGACCTCTCAAGCATCCCAGAAAAAAAAAATCTGTGAGTGACCAGAAAGTCAGGAAGCAAACAAATCAAGGACAAGACCATCATACCATAATATGACCTGGATGTTCTAAGAGGGTCTTGAGGTCAAACATGTCAAAGCCTGATGAGACAAGTAGGATGACCACAGAGTAGTAGCACTGACCTTAGGCCAATTGGGAAGCCACTGTATATCTCAATGACAGCAGTGTAAATGGATAAAGCAATGCTTATCTCATATAAAAATATAAGTTATCTAGAAGTGTGTGATTTATATAATACATTTTTACAGTAAAGTTTCCAGACCATTTACAATGCCATGCATTACAGCAAATAGGTCAGCAATCAAAATGTTCAATACTTAGTACAACATCCCTTTTTAGTAATGCACCCCTTGTAGCTTGCTACCTTGGTCTCAGCAGAATTCCACAATTGCTGTCCTGTGGGTGGAGCAGCTGTCCCATTCTTATACCTAAGCTTGAGTTAAGAGAAGAAAGTTACCTGCTGTGCAGTAGAGAAAGGACAGCCAAAAATGAATGCCATACTATATAAGAACAAGCGCTGCCTTGATCACTTCTGGTTTATGTATATAAAATAATCAGTTGCTATAGCATTGTGTGGATGAAAATGCAACCAGATTTTCCATTATCCTGCCCAAATTCACAAAATTCTTTGTAAATCAACCACCCAGAGAAGCACTGACAAGGATCTAGTTTCAAGTATCTGTCATCATAACAGCATGAAAATAAAATAAACAAATTATATCTCTTACTGTAGTGGGTACTAGAGGGCCCAGACAAAATGGCTTCCACCTAATATTCTATAAATGGGGGAGGGATTTGTAAAATGTACTTGAGGAAGAATGCGTGAATGGGCATACCTTCATTGAAGGTTGTGCATCAGGGCCGGCAACTCGGCACGTAAAAATCTACTGCCAATCATTAGCGGACCGGTGTTCCGCTGTGGTGTCCCCTAACTGGGAAAAGCTGAAAGACACAACAACAACTTGAGGAAGAATAGAAGAGAATACAGGAATTGGGCAAAATATCTGAAAGTATGAGGAGGTCTAGGAAAACCATGATGCCTAAGGACTAGAAGAAAGAGAGGAAGTGGTAAATTATAGGCCTATCTCCTATCACCCCTGGGATTCCGGATACTGGCAAAGGTTCTTGCCACTCCTATAGTGCCTTTTTTAGGCAAGGTTCAAATGACAAATTCACCACCATAACAGGAACAGGCAAGTAAAAACTGAGGGTAATGCTACTCAATGCCAGAAGTCTAAATCTCAAAATGCACTCACTTGAGGCACTCCTTAAAATGGAGAACATCGATGACTGTGCAGTGACTGAGACCTGGTTCAAGGCTCCAGAGAGCACCCCTGCATTACCAGGCTATAACTCATACCACACTTTTTGGCCATCTAACCTGGACTGGAACACCAAAGGTTGGAGGTGTGTCCATATTCATAAAGGATATCCATACCTCCAGGCTAGTTGCTCAGCATAATGCAGCCGAGGTTATCCAAGTGCAACTAACTCTGGGCAAAACTGCAATCCAAATTGTAGCTTGCTACAGATACCCCACCATGCCCCAGGATTCCCACTCCTCTTTTCTTGATATACTGGAAAATATTAGGGTTCAACCAAACACCCTAATATTGGGTGATTTCAACTACCCCACCATTAACTGGGAAAACTACTCATGTACCAACACCTTTGCTCAGCGCTTTCTGGAATTCATAAGTTCCAATGCCCTGGATCAACTTATCCACACCCCCACCAGAGGCAACAACATCCTAGACCTAGTCATTACCAACATGAGTGACCAGTGTTCCACACCTGAAGTCAACTCCTCTTTAGTCAGATCCGACCATAAGCTAATCACCCTAGATATCCACATCCTGCCTCCACCCCCCATTAAGGAAACCATGGTGAAAAATTTCTCCCAAGCCAACTTCATGCTTCTTAAGACAGAAGTGGTGAACTTCATGACAACCATGCAGATGGACAATACAGTTATGACTGCTGAATCCTACACAAATGCACTCTATGAGCACTTACACGAGTGCATGGATCATGCTATCCCAAACAGAACCAAGGCACTATCCTCCAAAGAAAGGAAGCCAATCTGGTAGTCCCCTGCATAAACAAACTATACAACAGAAGGAAGAAATTGTTGCTAAAGAGAGTAAAATCCCATGACTGGAGGAGCTCCCTGGTCAGCCTCGGCAAGATGCTGAGATCCCTTATAAGATCCCCCAAAGCTAGCTATGAAAACAAGATTGCCACTGATTCTAAGGACAATCAGAAAGCATTATATAACTATGTCAAGAATCTCAATGGCAACACCCAGATCTGCTCTATATTACAGCACAATGGCACAAAAATTACAGAACTAACTGATATTGCCAACATCCTGGCAGATAGGTTCAATGCTAACTTTACCCACCTCTCACCCCCTAAAGGGCCCATATCTACATAGGAAGAATGCAGAGTCCCTGTAATCACAACTTCACAGGTAAAAGCAGCATTCTCTAAAGCCAAAAACACAGCATCCATAGGACCGGACAACATCCCAGGCTGCGTTTTACATGAACTTCAGAACGAACTGGCTCCCCACCCAAGCACAATGTTTAATCATAGCCTCATGTCAAGCTTTGTGCCCACTGAATGGCACACAGCAACAGTTATCCCACTCCACAAAGGGGGAGCCACCACTGATCCTGGGAACTATCGCTTTGTCTGCAAGGCCATGGAACGTATCATCATGGAATTCATAAACAAAGACATTGGTAACCTCCAAACTCTGGACCCCACCCAGTTTGGGTTTGTGAAAGGCAGATCTTGCCTCCTGAACCTGGTCAACTTCTTTGAGGCAGTCACCAAAGCCGTAGACGATGGTAAGGTGGTTCACATAGCCTATCTTGACCTCGCCAAGGCTTTCGACACCATCCCCTATTCTAGAATTATAGCTAAACTCACTAAGCTAGGTATAAATTCCTATGTCACAAGATGGGTTGCCAACTGGCTCACTGACAGAACCCACACTGTAAAAGTTGCAGACTCCAAATCTGACTTCAAACCAGTGACAAGTGGAGTACCACAGGGTTCAGTCCTGGGACCTCTCCTGTTTGGTATCTACTTCTCTGAAGTACAGGTGAACACAGAAGGCCTCTAGCTAATGAAGTTCACAGATGACTGCAAACTAGGAGCTATAGTTGAGTCCCCAAATGATGTGGACATCCTACAGAAGGGCCTCACTGAGACAGATGCCTGGTGTCAGAGCCATGGCCTCAAACTCAATGCCAAAAAGTGCATTGTTATCCCCTTTGGTAAAAACTCTGTACCAGTTAACTACCACATAGGCGGAAGTCTTCTTAACACCGAATGTGTCATAAGAGACCTTGGGACCCAGGTGGACAGTAGTCTCTCCTTTGATAATCACATTGCCACAGTAGTCAAGAAATCCTTTTACATGGCACACCTCATCACAAAAGGGTTCTCATCCAGGAAAAAAAGGTCATTGTTCCCCTCTACTCAGCACTCTTTAGACCCATTATACAGTATAACGCCCCATTTGGAATGTACCTCACAAGACATCTGCAGCAGCTGGAAAGGCCACAGAAGTACCTCACAAAGAGAATTACTGGCCTCAAACAGATGCCCTACACTGATCGTCTCAAAAAACTCCATCTTTACTCTGTAGCATATCACCTACTCCGAGGTGATCTCTGCCTAACATATAAAGCTATGTCAAACCCAGAGCTGTTGGACATGCTACATGGATAGAGAGAGGATGTAATAGGGATGCCCTCTAGGCAGAGTCCTGTCCATGCTTGTGATCAAGGATCAGGCAATAGAAGTCAAACACAATTTCGCAATGCTTGAAAAAAGGAAGAGATAAACTGTTTGTGTTATCTGAAGATGACTACATATTAATGTCATGGGATGTGTCTGCAGTACTGGGAAATATAAGAGAGACATTTGAGAAGTTTAGGGAAGCAGCCTGACTCAGGTGCAAGAACAAACAAAAAACATTGGTAGTGAGATTTGGAAAACAAAAGGGGAATGGGGAATAGGTGAGATAATAGAGGCAGAGTCCCCCAAGTACCTAGGGCTCTAGGATTGGAAAATGGTGAGACAGACAATAGAGATAAACCCAGAGGACATCTGCAAAAGGAAGTGAAAGGGATATTCACCATTGGGAAGAGAAGACTTATACATTGTTTGGGAGAATTAGAGCAATAAGGATGATGATGCAACCAATAATCCTCCCCCTGATGTGCAACATACAACTAGACCCTCGGGAGAAAAGGCTATGACAAAAGCTAAACGACATAGAAGACTGAGTCAGTAAAGGTCAGGGGAAAAGAATGAGAAAAGCAAAAAGGAAAATGAATAAGAAAAAGAGGTTTGGGGTTCCCACATATCCTTATATGCATTGACATGTGACATCATTCGCTGGATAAAACAAAAAAGGAGGTTACGCAACAAAGACTAAGGGAGAGGGAGATGTGGAGAGGGTTACTAAAGGATTTGAATGAAGCTGCACTGAAAACACCTTGGAGTTAAGAAGATAGGTGAAAGGAACCTCAAAAACTATGGAGAACAGAAGGATGGAGGTAAATACGGGAAAGAGAAATGAAGAAATCTGGAGAAGTCGAATAGCTCACCAAGAAGATTTGGTATGCAGAGAAAAGAATGGTGGGGAAAGATTTAAAATAAATGAACAGTTACTACATAAATACAGAATATCACAGGCCCATGTGTAACTAACTGGTACTTGGGGAGACCTGGAGAAAGAATACATAGGCCCAGCAAGAGAAATGACAAGGCATTAATGGAGAGCAGTAGAAGACAGGATGACGCCCTGGAGGAAATGGAAGAGATTATGGTGGCAAAGATCATTCAGATCTATGAAGTGCAAAGGAAAAGAAGGGCACAACTGATGAATAGAATGAGAATGGAAAAAAAAGAAAGCTGGAAGGGAGTTGCTGGATACTGGAAAAGGTCAATTCGAAGTGTCAAGCTCAGGCAGAAAATGCATAGAGTGGGAGATGAAAGCCATAGAATATGCATAGATGGTATCCAACTCCAATGAGACTGGTAAAGGAATGCAAAATAGAGAATAGTAATTACTGGAGTTGTCAGGAGGAAAATGCAGGAATGACGCCTGTGTTCTGGGATTGTTGGTGGGCAGAAGAAGCATAAAAGCAAGTGATTTTTGGGAGACATAGTTCAAAAGGAAGCAAAGCATATTTGGGAACTCTGTTTATGGGGCATAAACAAATAGCCCAGTATCTGAGAGAAAAGACAAATGAACATTATCAGACTGCTGAATACAGAAGTCAAAAAACATCATCACTCAAAACCTGGATGGGGAAAAACAGTACAGAAGCATAAAGTAGACAAGAAGTATGTGGTCATGGGGAGAAGATCACAGCAAATAACTTAATATAAAATGCAAAATAGAAAGCATTTTAAAATCAGCAGCCCCCCAGCTTTGGTGCCTTTCTATCACTGACATCAAGCAGTACTACAGAAATACATTCTTATTATGTGGAGTTTCATAAATTTGTAATAGCATGGCACATTGCTTTCTTCTAGTCATACCTTTTACAAAGAGAAGGAAGGTGTCCCAGGTCCCTTCGAGGAAAGCATTAGGTTCTAACCATAGCATCCTTGCAGATTAGTAATGCAAAAGGTACCCTTGTTGAGCTCCTTTATGCTGCTTAAGAATTTGCCAATTAGCATGTTATAGGCTAAGCTGCTTATGGTAAATTGTTAGTTTCACATAACTGGAAGGTCTGGGATAACTTGTCATTTTGTTCATTACACACATTTGCATCACATATGTACAAATACCAGATTAGACAAAAAGCACTGCCAGCACAATGCAGTCATAAATATGTTCAGATTTAAAGACAGTGGACATGATTGAAAACTCTGATTTGAAATACACGTTAGCAATATCACATCAATATGATTAAAGCACTTTTATAATAGGCCTGTAGTCACTTGCACATGACTCAGATGTATATAGTATAGTCGGTGAAGGTAGCAGTTGCTTGTGGACTGTTGCTCACTACACTCTATATCAATAGTTTAGTGCCAGTGCTTGAAATGTACTGCATTTTACTTTTCTGTGCTCTCAGGCTCCTGGAGAAAATGTAAGACAGCATTTTACTTGCTGCCAAGGATTGTTCTTTCTCTGATATGCAGCAACCTTAGCGAGAGATTAATAAAAATAAGGGGGTGTAGGGGGCACAAGTCAGAGCCAGATCAAGGTCAAATGGGGCCTTAGGCAGGGTAATAGATTAGTAGCCCCCCCCCAGTCATTCCAGTGTTCCATGACTTGGCTATTTCTCCCCAGATGTCCTTCGTGGTTCACTGTTGCAGTCATCACTGTAGGGTTCTTCCTGCCAGCAGCAGCAGCCCCCGATCGGCCAGAATCCCAAAGTCTGGATTGGGCACCAGCTGAGGTCACATTTATCCTGACGTCAATGTGCTGGAAGGTATAAAGACCTCAGCTGACGCCATTTCCCCAGTCTTTTTTGCCGCGCGGTGCCCTTTGCAGTTCACTGATGCCGGTCAGCCTGTTCCTGTTTGTTTTTGGATCTAATCCCACGATTTTCGTTTTTTACAGATAAGTACCCCATTGGGGAGGTCATTTCCTTGCTCCAGTCAGATGTTAGAAAAAGTTAATAATTGTATTTCTTGTGGGAAGCAAATATCTCATAGGGATTTTCACTCTTACTGTATTCCCTGCCTGGGTCCTGACCACAACGTTGCTAATTGTGTGCTTTGTGCTAGATTTAATCAGCGTACTATTAGGCGTAGGTATAACTTTGCCTTTTACTATTTTGGAAAAAGGTTTAATTATAACATGTCTTCAGATTCTTTTCCAGCTTCTGGGGTGTGTAAGAGGCGCAGGGATGCAGACAGGCCTCCAAGGTCCACAGCAAAGGATGTTACTCAGTTATTGCCAGTTGCTGGTTCGTCAGTCGTCAGTGAGGTGCCTTTGCAGCCCCTGTTGTCCGCCTCTTTTGAACCAATTGCCTGTACCAACTCTGGTGTGGAGCTGATGGGGTCTTCAGAATTGCCAGGGACTGGACCTTCGGATACTGCTCCCTCAGTTGGGTCCGGAGCCGGTAGGCAGATACGGGCTTCTGAGGGAGTTCTCAGGCCTTCACAGCTTCCTTTAAATGTGGATTCGGGTTTACATGCTAAATCAAAGTCTAAGGCTCCAGCTAAAGTGAAGTGGCTAGCACAGGCACCTTTTGATCAGGGTCCTAGGCCTCAGAGGCAGATGCTTAGGATGGCTGAAGATCTCTTAACTACGATCAGGGGTTCTCATCCCCCTCCTGACAAGAAGACTAGATTACAGTCCGATTATGATTCTTCAGACCAAATTTATGTTTCTTCTGCTTCTTCCCTTGAGCAGGATTATTCTTTTCCTTTTTATGAGGATTCTGATGCTGAAGATTCCTTTCCTTCCACCTCTCCTTCTGAGGATTATACTTTTGGTGAAACTTTGCATGATATGAGGGTGCATTTTCACTGGGAAGGGCAGGAATTCTCTGAATCCAAGAAAAGGCTTAGGGATTTTCTTCTTCTCCCACAGCATAAGCCTCTGGCTATTCCCCCTGTATTGGACATTGTTGATGATGTTTTTTCAGAAGCTTCTCTCTCTCCTGATTCTTTTCCCCCTACTCCGGCCAAACCAAATAGGTATTATAGGGTTCCAGATTCTCATAAATTTCTTTTTAAAAATCTTTCACCTGATCCGGAAACAATTTCTCAGGGTCCTAAGGGTGTTAAAGCAGCCTCTGCTAAAAATCCTGTTCCCTTTGACCGAGAGTCCAGGGCTTTGGAGAGATGGGGTAAAAGGGTTTATACTTCTGCTACATTGTCTATTAGGGCTTTGAACTGTCAATTTCATATGCTGAAGTATCAGCAATACCTTTTGTCTGTATTTCAACAAAAGATGTCAGCTGTGTCTCTTGGTGCGGATAATCAGGAGTTACAGGATTTACTGCATGCTATTGAACAAGTGGGTAAACATACCCTGCATTGTGGTTTTGATTCTTTGGAAGCTTCTTGTAGGGCTGCAACAACTGGCGCTGTTATTAGAAGACATGCTTGGTTAAGGGATCAAAGCTTGCCGGATCAGATTAAAGCCAAACTTTTGGATGCCCCTTTGCAGTACAATGTTCTGTTTGGCTCCAAAGCTGAAGAGGTATTGAAGAAAATGGAAGACAAAGCCAAATCTATGCAGACAGTTAAGGATTTTCTACAGGTGCAACCTCCTAGATTTAGCAGACACTGGCCAACTAAACCTTGGTCCTTTCCGGGCTTGGACAGGTCTCAGAGAGGCAGATTCAGGCATTCCAGAGGTAGGGGACAGTCACAGTCTCATTTTAGGAATAGGCAGTGGAGTGCCCCTTCTCCCAAGGGAGGTGAAGATAAGTCTCAACCCTACTGAAAACAGTCTTTATGACTCTCCCTTTCTGGTTCCAGGGGCTCCTCTCCTGGAAGCTCCTTTGGGGGGAAGGATTTCTCTTTTTTATCAAAATTGGAACCACATAACCCGGGACAAATGGGTTCTGTCCATAGTCTCAAGAGGTTACACATTTCATTTCCACACTTTGCCAAAACCGAACGGTTGGCCAGATCTGCCAAATCTTCAGTGGGCAGAGGCACAACGGCAGGTTCAGTCCCTCCTGGCTATGAGGACCATAGAATTGGTGCCAAATTTAGAAATAGGGCAAGGTTTTTATTCCAGACTTTTCCTGGTTCCCAGGAAGGAAAATTTGTGGAGACCAATCCTGGACCTCTCTGTACTAAACACCTTCCTAGATATACCAAAATTCAAGATGCTCACTCTGCCGCAGCTGCTGCCTATGTTGGGCAAGAATGCTTGGATGGTGACTTTGGACTTAAAAAAAGCTTACCTACATATTCCTATAAGGCAAGAGTGTAGAAGGTATCTGCGTTTCAAAGCAGGCTCAAAACATTACCAGTTCTCTGTACTGCCCTTTGGCTTATCTACTGCGCCCAGGGTCTTTACAAAGTGCCTGGCACCAGTAATGGCATTTTGCAGACAGAAGGGGATTCAAATTTACCCTTATCTGGACGACTGTCTTCTTCAAGCGGACAACAAAGACACTCTACTTTGGCATCTAGCCTTTGTGCAGCATCTTCTTCAGTGCCTCGGTTTCACAGTGAATCTAAAGAAATCAAACCTGGTACCCACACAGCAGATTACTTTTCTGGGTGCTCTTCTGAGTACTTCAACCCAGATGGCTTCCTTGACACCAGACAGAAAAGTGCAACTGGCTTCTTTTTTC
The DNA here is from genome assembly GCF_019279795.1 of Protopterus annectens. Classification (NCBI taxonomy): domain Eukaryota; kingdom Metazoa; phylum Chordata; order Ceratodontiformes; family Protopteridae; genus Protopterus; species Protopterus annectens. Next base: position 344,796,997 of record NC_056741.1, on the reverse strand, counting down.
CGACACCTGGCTTCAATGAAACAGTTGACTGCAAGAAAAATTCTGCAGGCTTTGGGTTACATGGCCTCCTGCATTCTGCTAATACCATATGCAAGGCTGCATATGAGGAAACTGCAGTGGTACCTCAAGAATGTCTGTTCCCAGCATTACCACAGTTTGGAAACAGTGGTCACGATTTTGCCTTGTCTCCAGTGAGAGTTTTTTTGGTGGGCCGAAGCCTGTCTACAGAACAAAGTGAAGCCTTTTTGTCCTCCGCTGATCAACCAAGTTCTGACAACGGATGCTTCAGATTATGCATGGGGAGCCCACATGCACAGGAGATGTCTTCAGGGTGTTTGGACGAAGGAACAAACGCACCTGCACATAAATTTGAAGGAGATGCTAGCTGTACAGAATGCCCTGATTGCCTTCAGGGACCTACTTCTACCAGGACAATTGTTGATATGGACAGACAACACTACAGTGATGTGGTACATCAACAAGCAGGGGGGCTCTCATTCTTACCTCCTGTGCAGATTAGCCATGAATCTCTGGTACACTGATCTGACCTGCAGTGTCGACTTACAGGCACAATTCCTGCCAGGGAAAGACAACACTCTGGCAGACGCATTGAGCAGACGCATTTCAGATCCACACGAATGGATGTTGGATGTTCGGATATTCAGGATGATTATACAGGCTTGGGGATGTCTGGACATAGATCTCTTTGCATCCACTCAGAATCATCAACTTCCAACATTCTGCACAAGGACCTACCACAAACTAGCATGGAAAGCGGATGCCCTCTCATTCAGTTGGAAACACCTCTCAGTATATGCTTTTCCTCCCTTTCCTCTTCTACCTCGGGTACTTCTGAA
>NC_056741.1:344736140-344786140 GCF_019279795.1 Protopterus annectens | reverse complement strand
TAAAACTGCAATAGATAGTCCAAGAAATGTACCTTAATCTGAAGTGTTTGTAATGTTCAGATCAAAATTAAAAGCAAGACAGCTATAGCTGCTTTTCATTTTGAACATAGGTTAAAAAAATTGGGCAGAATTCACACATTGTGCACACCTCATGGTAAAGTTTTAGACTTCAGAAACAACCCTAATACATTGATGTAGCCCAAGGACATATAGCACCATGTTGGGATGCCTCTGAGTCTGTGCAACATGTAGATGAGGCAGTCAGGGGAGAGACGTATGATAATTATCCAGAACCACCTCCAGGAAGGCATCTATGTGCTGAGTAACTCATACATTCACTTTGCCGTATAGATTAGCATGGCCACGCCTACCATGTTGTGGTAGTGAACACTGCCAAAAGGCAATATCAGCCATCATAGAATAGATAAAGTAATGGGAATTTTAGTGGTAAGATACAGTCGGGAGGTGTGTGAGTGAGTGAGTGTATGGAGGGGCTGCATGTATTAGAGTGTGTGTGTGTGTGTTTGTGTGTGTGTGTGTGTGTGTGTGTGTGTGTGTGTGTGTTTGTGTGTGTGTGTGTGTGTGTGTGTGTGTGTTTGTGTGTTTATGAATGTCAGTGATGTGCTGTAATCTCACTTAAACCAGTACAAGGATGGGGGGAGAACTAGATACCAGGGATTACTAATCATGTGCCATAATGACATTTAAACCAGAACGGGGATCGGGGGGAGGGGAGGGGAACACTAGACACCAGAAATTAGTATTCATGTGCTGTAACTGCACCTAAACCAATACTGTGATTTGGGGACACTAGTCACCATGGCTAGGATGCGCAATGTGAGACTGCAAACAAAGGAGACATTGGAGACATGCAGAAAACTCATAACCAGGTATGAGGACTGTGATGTGTGTGTGTGTGTGTGTGTGTGTGTGTGTGTGTGTGTGTGTGTGTGTGTGTGTGTGTGTGTGTGTGTTTGCTATGTGTATGTGAGCGACTGGGGTGGTGGATGCTTTTGACTACAGAATGCATCCACCACAGTTAACTATTATGGGAAGTGCAGATCTGCACACTGCTGTAGTTTACTGTGATTCAGAGATATACAAATTAGCCAATAGTGAGGTGGTCATATGGTCAACCCTTTGTCCCTAGCACTATACAAACAAATTCAGTCAGCAGGTAAGTATGCTTTGTGTCAAAGATGTAAGGCATGCTTCATATATGCCTGGTGGTATCTGCTGGTCATGCTGACAGGCTGAAGAGATTTTGTACCGTGAAGGGATTTTTCTATATGGTAAATCACATGAGTAAATACAGACACTCACAGCTATACTTCTTACTAGAATTTTTAAAAAGCAAAGTTCCACACGATTTTGTTGCACAAGAGAATTTAAATATAAAACCTATGGTAGTAATTATGACTCAGCTAAATTTGGCAGCGAGACCCAGTATATTAGAATACTGGTTCTCACTGTTGCTATGCTGAAAGATATGATAATAAAATAAAGGATCATTTGCAAATACAGAGAACTCTTAATTGCTTGTTTCTTTCCTGAAGCATCTGAATGCCATTGTTAGGAACACCAGATAAACTTTTCACATGTACTTCAAATTTTTAAAAGCTTAGTTTATATTACATGTTTTAGTTTTAATAACACCTAAATTTGGAAAATCAGTTTCATTAATAAAATTGTGAATATACATCTGATAGTTAGCAGTTATTTAGGCATTTGTTTGCTTGTTTTCTTACTTAAAAATTAACAGGGGCACACAAAAATAATTAACAGGGGCAGACAGCATTGATCCAAAAAGACATTTTTAAAGCCAGACAGTAGTTAAAAAACAGCTATAGATAATAATAATAAATAAATAAATGCAGCAGGCAGTAACAAACAGTAAATGATGTTAAAATTAAGATGCATGGCGGTTGTACACATACGTCAGACCTCTGAATGACTAATTATTAACTCTGCACTCAGAAGTATTCACATCGACCATCAGTCACTGATCGCTAATCCATATCTACAACTGCATTTAATTCAGCTGAATGTAATTGTATTAGTGCTGGCAATTTAACAGTCCCCATGGCTGTTTATTAGAGAAGAATGTTACAGCGTGCTTGCAATGAAAATTATAACTGGTTATATAAAGCACAACTCAAGCCAAGAGGCTTAACTGGAGTAAAGTTAAAAGAGGGACTTTTAGGGCTCTGTTATTACATTTCATTTTGTAAGGCAAAAAAATATTAAAGTTATACTCTGTTGATTTTATTTTATTTTAATTTGCAATCTTTGCTGTTTACGTAGCATTCCAGCTGCAGCACAGGTACTAATTTATTTTTTCTGAAGCCATCCCAGGGTTTTTGAGAGTTTTTTCTGGGTGCTCCAGTTTCCTATCACATTACAAAGACATGCAGTAGGTGGATTGGACATGCTAAACTGGCTGTAGGTATCAATGCATAAATGTGTGCATGTGTTTGTGTGTGATATGATGGAACAACTGCAACATGGCTAGCCACCTGATGTTGTGAACATTGGTGATAGATGATTGTCACTGTTAAAGTGACACTCCAAACCCATATGCAAAATTGGGAAAACGGATGGCAGATGGATTGATTAGTGTGTCATTTGATAAGAGCTAGTAAAATTACAAAAAAAAATGACAACATCCTAAATTTACTTCCTAACAAAATTGCAGTTTACTTTTTCTTTCGTTGCTGTAATAATCTGCCATCTATACTTGTGATATAGATCTGCTTGGAGGAAAATCCAAAGGTGAGCATCACAAACTTGAAAGACATGCTAAGATTCAAAGCCTTTACTATCTGGGCTCCCAGAATTATGAACTCCCTTCCCTCTGTGCTAATTAAGAAGCTGCTAAATTCATACATTTTAAAAGGACTGAATCCAAGCCCCTTCAACCCACTTATTTGCTTTTACTTTTGTTTGAACATGTAAGTGGGCTATCTACATGTGGCATTTTCATTCAAATCTTTGCAGCAATGCGAGGTTGAGTGTGTGTGTGTGTGTGTGTGTGTGTGTGTGTGTGTGTGTGTGTGTGTGTGTGTGTGTGTGTGTGTGTGTGTGTCTGTCTGTCTGTATGTCTGAAAATCGAGCTGAATTACTTTTGGTAGAACTTTTGTTATGGAATCAATAAAACAGGTAAAGTCAAACAGCAGATGACTGACTGAAAGTGTTATGCAACCAGTCAGACTGATTATCTGTATGGAAAGTACAATACCTGGTGCCATTTACTACTAGCTAGGTGTTCTTGCAGAGTGTAAGTGTCACAAACAGCATAACAATAAAGACGCAGAGCATTCATTCCCGATGCATCTGTCCTATTTAGTATCATGGCGGTGGCTGCTGAAGAGAAGAACCCCATGACACCCAATGCACAGGTTAGACTTATAATGACTCATAGTGATACTTACAATCGGCAACATAAACAACAATACACTCTTTAACCACTCTCCCTGCATCAATTGTAATTCCAACAAAAACCCATCCACTCCTCTATTTACATTACAACCAGTACCCACCTCTCTAGTTCGTAAACTGCGCTCAAAGGTAAAACCATGCTCCCCTTCTTCCAGTGGCCTTCCAACTGAATACCTAAACCTTGCAGCAGATTCTATAGCTCTTCTAATTAGCAATCTCATTAACCAGTGAATCTCTGAAGCATATATCCCACAACTATGGAAAAACTCAATTATTACTCCCCTTCACAAAGGAAGCAAAATCAGTGATCTATCTAACTACTGGCCCATCTCCAAGCTTTCACCTCTATCTAAAATTTTAAAAAAGTGTATTCATTCTCAATTGCTAAAACATCTCACAGACAATAACCTATTCGCACCCACCCAACATTGTTTTCGGCCAGCACACAGCATAACAACAGCTTTACTGTCATTTACCAACACTGTATACAAAGCTCTTGATGCAGGCCTACTAACATCAGTGATCCTACTGGACCTGTCAAAAGCTTTTGATGCAGTCTCCCACTCAAAACTACTTTTACAACTTGAGACCGTAAACTGCTTCCCACACACACTATTCTGGTTCCATAACTATCTACACAACAGAAAACAATGTGCTAGATGGCAAAGTAAGCAATCCGATTACCTACTCAACAACACAGGCTTTCCCCAAGAGTCTGTTCTTGGGCCCTTGCTTTTTAACATATTTATTAGTTATCTCCATAAACCATCCCTGCAAAGTACACTCATTCAATGTGCGGACAATTCAACAATAATTCAATCCTCTAACAACATATCAGATCTCCTAAAGTTAACACAAAATGCATTTACTTCCATCGAATCTTGACTTAATGAAGCTGAACTCCTACTTAATCCCAAAAAATCAAAAATTTTACTCTTCACAACCTAGACTTTAAAATATTCTCTCAAAACAATACGGAAATTGAAACTATAAAAACAGCCAAACTACTTGGCATCACAATTGATGACAAACTATCCCTTGAGAATCATATACTCAACTCAATCAAAAAGACCCATTTTAAGCTTGGCAAACTCTAGAGGCATAAACTCTATTTGGACAAGTCTACCAAGTTGAAACTAGCTAATAGTCTACTTCTACCCTTCCTCCTCTATGGTTGCCCCATTTTCACTTGCCTACACATATCTCTCCTGAACAAACTGCACTCATGCTACTATAAAATAGCTAAGTTTGTCTCCAACATGCCAACTCGCACACATCATTGCCTGGCCATTAAATCTATAAACTGGTTTGAGTTCCCTCATTACCTACATTAGTCCCAACTTACTCTCACCCACAAACTACTAAATAATCCAAACTAATACAAACACACACCCCTACTCAGCATCTTAGGTCCTCTAACAAACAACCCTTAACCGTAACTAAACCCAACAAAAGAGCTGGACAATGTCTCTCTTCCCATGCCATTGCCAAACTTTGGAATGTGCTCCCTGTCTCTTTTACTCAACTAGACTCTTTAAATCATTTAAATTTGCACTAAAAGAACACTGTCTCAATAACCTTGTCTGTTCTTGTAGTCATATAATTAAACCACCTTAAATGTTTTGGCCATTATATGCTACAAATACTTTTGCTAACTTAATATAGTTGCAATTTACGCTATCTGTCTTCATATCCAATCTCTTGCTTTCTTTATATCTGTGGCTGAATAAACAGAATTGACTAAACAGTATTCTTACTTATGAGAATATACAAACAGAATTACTAACACACTGGGTTTATTCTTCTTGTATTGTATACCTTTATAATATGTATTTGTCTTGTATATCTACTTCAATTTGTATTGTTTAAAAACTTTCTTGTCTTTCAAAGTTAAGCTGATGTTATGTAAAAATTTCTGTAACTGTATGGAGCTTTTCTCCCCGGGCCTCCACTGAAAATGTGTCATTGGCCCAGTGGACTTTCCTTTTTAACAAATATCAATAAATAAACAAATAATAAAGTTATATATTATATCCCTCCCATTAAGCCATACATATTATATCCAAGCATATCAATAGTGTTGCCAATACTGTACTAGGGTTGTCACATTTAAAACAGTTCATATATCGATCAATTAAACATTTTATATGACACTGCACCCCGTGTGAGCATTTGTTATATACACAGGTTGCGTTGTACACTGGGGGAAATTATCATTCTTTGTTATTATAGCAGGTTGCATAGCTTTTTGTATTTTAGGCATTCAGAATAATAGCTCTGCAGTCATGACTCATAGGAGTGACCACAGCCAGTAATGCAGACATGTCCAGTAATGCAAATGTCACTGTCCAAAGTGCAGGACAGTCACAGGCTGAAATAATGACATGAACAGAACAGTCTTACAAAATAGGCTTGGTGTCTCCCTGTCAGGTGCTTGGGTCTTCTACTAATAAAAAAAAAACAGTTTATATGAACAAATTCACTCTAGGGGACTTGCTCCTTCCTTTTGCTCTGCATTCCTAAGTAAATTGTTAAGTATATGTTATGTAATTGATATGTGTAAAGCATTGTTTGGCTGGAATTACATATTGGTTCTGCAGCTGTTGAAAACATCTATGCCTGTCTAACTCATCCCCTTATCTATGAGGTGCTTTCATATTTTAATATCCTGTTTTTTTCTATACTTCTATGTCTTGTTCTTTAATTTCTCTCAGTACTCACTCATAGGTTCATAATTTCATGGGTAGGTACTAGGCTGTTGGCCCTGGGGCCTATATAAGTCTAGCCAAAAAGGTTCCCTGGCTTTCACCACACAAGAAAATTTATCATCCCAAATCACTTCATTTTTTCTCCATAACCCACCTTGCATCCCTCAGCAGAGCTGGTGTCTTCTTCCTGACTTTCACTCTGTCTTTTAATAGTGTGCTGTCCCTCTTTGTGATATCCTGCAATACTTTCTTGTGTCACTGTATGTGGAAGGCATCCCCACTAACCTGTGCTTATTTATCTTATTCCTCTCTTTCACCTATTACAGAGTCACTTTGATGTGAGGGGGTGCTCCCTAGCACATTGCACCCAATGTAACTGCCCCTTTGTACCATCCTAGTTATGCTTCTGATCTGTTGCATATCAGTATAGACAAACTTGTGTTTCTTGTAGATGTGGTGACATCATAATTGGGCTATTCATCACTAAATATATAACACGAATCATAAACATCATGGTGACCATATTAACACTTCCTCTCAAGGTATTTAATGCACACCTTACCACTTTTGCTCTGCTGTGGAATATAAGCTTGAACACTCTTAAAATTATTTTAGATTGGTATACTTCTAAGCCTAAATAGACAGTCTTCTCCTCTTCTCAGGGCTGAACACATGAACCCCTATCTTTCACTGTCCTTGCTCTGGTCAATATGGTTATGGTTTTATCTTTGTTGTAAGTTAGTAGTGAAACCTTGGTGATTTCTTAGAACTTCTTCAATATCCTCTGCCACAGAAGGGTAGCAAGGCTATTTGGAGCACATGGTGAAACCTTTATTTGGCACACCCCCTTGCCTTTTTTAACAGAGATTGGGAAAAAAACATCAGACAGCAAATTTTTAAAAAACCTAAGAGGTCAAGAGGCTCAAAAGCAAGACCAATCAGGAAGTTTTATTAAAAGTTTAACACATTTTCAGAGTTAAACATTTAACATTGGTCATGCAACACATAACCAAACACAACATTGCTTTAGCAATTTAAAGAAGCCACATAGTTAGATTCCCCTTAACATATTAGAAATAAAGCTCTCTATGTCTGTAACCAGGCTGTCAGTTCTATGTGCATAAAAAAACTCACATTTAGCTGTTACTTTATTTTTTCATTGTCTTTTCTCATGTGCAAATAAATAATACCGTAAACGAAAATGAACATGCACTATCCAGATGTTAGTTAATAACATTAATTTACTAGTTCAGAATTAATTTAGCACAATTCACATATATTTGCAGGCTCAGTTCAAATGCCAGCAGCAGCACAAAAGCGTCATAGCTTGGTTCTGTGCTGCATACAAAAAGCAACAGTGTGTGGCATAAGTGAGCAATGAGGGCAGGCATTCAGAGCTGTACATTGCTGATATTGTATATGTGTAATCCCACAAGGATGTTGTGTTGTAGGTCATCAGTACCTCAAAGCAACTTATTTAGACAAGATCATGAATGATGACTTCTCACAACTCTATTATCTTTGTAAAATATTAAACAAGAGCTGTCATAGGAAACCTAAGTTAAAGCAACCTATTCAGTGCAATCTGCCACCTGGTTGTCTGCTTTTTTATCACTTCTAAGAATGATACTGCTTAAGCATCCAAAACTAAATGGCAAGAAAACAATGACTTTGCTGTGTCAACATTCAATTCAGTTTTGGAAGTGTACATTTTCAGCCGATAAGTGTGCAAGGTATTTTAACACACAAACTGAACCGTCTGTGAATCTAGGATCTGGATTGGACTGGAAATTTACATGCCATTTCTCTGATGTACATTATTAATAACTGAGCAATGAATGGAACAGGCGTTGGCATGTTGTACATGCATGGAACTCCATAAAAGTCCTCCCTTTAATATGAAGACAATTTGTAATACCTTATTATTTTAAATTCACCATCTCCCCTCCCTATGGTTCATCAAAATATGTGCAAGTACTGTTCATCAGGTCAGAGTAAAAACTCTACAGTACAAATTTCTTTTAGTAAATTGCAAATGTGAATGAAAAATAATTGACGTATATTACATGAAAGCAAAATACAATGATCTTCCAACCAAACCATTATCCAAAAAGTCCTTCAGGAAATAGCATCCATTCAGTCAACTAATTGCAGTAGTAGTAATAATAATAACAATAGTTCTTGCCTTAATAAATTAAGAATCCCACCACAACACAGCATAGCAGTTATTGAAAGTCCATCAATTAATAGGTAAAAAGATCCTTGTTGAATCCCCACCCCCATTTAACAGTATAGCATTCATTTAAAGTCCTAGTCCAATGAGTAAAAATAGTTAGCCTTGATGAATTATGAACTCATACATCTATCCTCCCCATGGAAACTACATAACAAGAACAAATACACAGCAACCAGTACTGGTAGGCACCAGGCAGCAATGGCAGGAGGATACAGTACTAACCTATGAACCTATACCCAAAAAATTGTGCCTCTGTGCCATGCACATATTATAAATCAGACACTTCTCAGCTGAATCAGGGACAAATACAGAAATAATCAGATGGGGGCACTTAATATATCAGTTATGGTAACCTGAGATCTCGACAGAATAAGAGAATGTGAATTAATATTCATTCTTCTGAAGTAAAGACGTGTAATATAATTCTAATTATTGTCATTATTTATTAAGTGCAATTCAACACCTATTTCTCCAGCTAGGTAATTTGGTTGTGTGCAAAGATGAAATGCACTTAGGCATTATGTTTTAATTTGATATACCAGTCTACCACCAGTTCTGCACACCACACAACCGATATCCAGATTCTGGTCTGGATTTACTTATAGGTAAACAAATCCAGAAGTAATAATCAGGCATGGACCATTCAGGGACCTTAAAATATTAGTATGGTGTGTTAAAGTATTAGTATGGTTTGTTGAGTCATTGACAGAATAAGATAATGCAAATTAATATACATTTTTCTGAAGTAAAGAAATGAAAAAATCTATTATAATTCTTAATTTTTTTATAATCATTGTCATTATATAAAGTGCAATTCTTCACCACTTGTTTCTCCTAAAAAAGGTAATTGTGTAAAAATGCATTGTCAGACTATGACATTGATTTGCATTACATTTTAATTTGACACAACCACCAGTCCAGTCACACCCATTATACGTCTCACCTGTCCAGATTTCAGCAGAACTCATTTTTTATCTATTTCTCATAACATATGTGGTTTTCAGGCAAAGCATTTGTGATTGAAGTCACTAAATGACAGACATGTCCTATCCTTCAGAAAATGCATGCTAAGAAAACCTGTTAATTCTAGCAGACTGCAGCTTTCTAACTTAATAAGAGCATTATGTAAAATCTGCCCCTTTAGCCTAATGACTTCGATTTTAGTTTCAGACTTCAATAAGTTTATAAAAGCAGTATTTAAAATCTTCCCCACTTTTTTGGCCTTTGTCCCAAACCTTTAGTTTAAGAAGACAGTCGCTAAGTAATGCCATACATTTCAGTTTCAGATTTCAGTCACACCCTTCAGAAAATGCATGCCAGCACAAATCCTAAGTTAATAAAAGCAGTATTTAAAATCTTATATTTCAGTTTCAGATTTCAGTCACACCCTTCAGAAAATGCATGCCAGCACAAATCCTAAGTTTATAAAAGCAATATTTAAAATCTGTCCCTATTTTTTGTTTTTTCTTCCACCACCATTACTGTGAAGACAGTCATTAAGTAATGACACATTTCACTTTCAGTCTTCAAACACATCCTTGAGAAAATGCATGCTAATACAGATCCTAAGTTAGCAAAAGCAATATTTAAAATGTGTACCTGTCTTCTGCCCTTTCCCGCCATTATTATTGTGAATCTGAAGTCATTAACTGTAGTAATATGTAATACGTTTGAGGTTCAGACTTCTGTCAATAATTCAGATACACACAACATATCCATGATTAACTGCATATCAATGATTCATATGCACATTGCATATCTATGACTCAGATATACGCTACTAATTCAGTTGCACACTACGTGTTTGTGATTCAAATACATAGTATGTAAATACCAAAGTCTGGCTGTTCAGGCAACTATATTGCAAACATAATGCAACTGTTTATTTGGCATCTAGGCTACATAACAATCATAAATAAATCCACAAACCAACAGAGCTTGTTCAGAGTAACAGCACAGAAGATTTGTTACTGTGAACAAACTGTAAAAATCATACATCTCAACCATTCAGATTTTCAAAATCACTAGGGATTGAAATTACTGAATAATAACATGCATTTGACTTTCAGTTTCATGTAATTCAGAACATCTATGCTAACACAAATCATGTTATTCTTGCAATTTTGTAAGTTTAAAGAGCAATATTTAAACTATGTCCCAATTTTGAAGACTTGAAGACTGTATCCCTATTATTTTAGGCTTTGTCCAGATTTCTTGCACTAAGAGGTTGGGAGATATGGGAAAAATCTGTTCTAACCTCCTGATCTAAACAGATATCCTGTTATTTTACTCTCTATGTTTATAAAAAGCAATTTATATTTTAAAATATCTCCCTGTTTGTTGGCCTTTATTTCCCACTACAAGTTCCGCCACATTTTTGTGAGATAGCCACACCATGAGGTATACTACAACTTGACTGTCTTGAAGGAATGGTTACACACACTCTGCAGCCTGGTATGGTGGTCTTCTTGGTCCTGGAAGTTTGACTTCAAACTGAACAAATGGAATGATGCTTTTGTTTTAGAAGTTCAGCAAGTGAATGGCAAGCCCACAGCAAATGACTTATTTTATCTACAATGTCTGGATTACTTTTTTTCTCCCTTTTTCTCACAGTTTGTCCTGCTCTTCAGTTTTTCCTGTATTCTTCCAACATATTTCAAAGCAACAATTTCTTTGCTAAAAGAAGTAAACAAATAAATATTGGAAAAGCATCCAAAGCAAATAATTTTGCTCAATGTAGGTGCCAAAGATAAAGCCCTGTGATTGCCTTCACTAGCTGCCCCTCGAACAGTACAGCCACAAGTCTTTGAGGAGTTGCACACACATCATGGCATAAAGTAAGTGGGAGGAATGTTGGAGTGTTCCTGACATCTGTATAGGGCATTTTTCCCATTACTTTATTTCCCTAAAAAGGAAAATAAAAATATATATAAACAAAAGAAATTTTATTTTTTTATTCAGCCTAGACTGTGCCCTTGACAAGGCAGTACCCGAGGAGATTGCCCCTCTTTCCCCACTCTTGATATGGTACTGTTCTGCCATAAGTATGCAATCATCTGCATACAGTCTAAAAGTCTAAACCAGACTCTTTCAGTGGAGCGGTTCTTTTAACTGTATTCACACCTGTGTTGACAGTCCTCTATAATTACTAAACAGAGATTTAGTGACAAGGCATTGTCCGGTGCCCCTCTGAATCTACCCTACTTAATAAGAGACCCATTTACTAAGCTATGAAATGTGGGGCATACATACATACATTAGTTTAACCCAATTCTGAAATGTTTCTCCTCTCCCATCTGTTTTATAACCTCAAAGAGGAATTTCCAGGCCACTATGTCAAAGGCCTTACAGTTAGTAAAGAAGACAGTTTTTGCTGTACTACTGTTGTTAATAAACTTTCTCTGTCCTGAACTAATTATCTTTGGATCTTTGGGAGGACCCAGTCCAATCTATTTGCTGAAATTTTATTATCAGTATTTGAAATCAGATGGATTAAAGTCTTATTTCTGTCACCCCACCTCAGTTTATCAGTCCTTCTCTTCCATATTTGGTGCATTTAACCTCGCCCTGTCAACCTCTGTCAGTATTTTCCTGCCTATATTTTTGTGAAACCAGCTGTTCACCTCTCCCTCTCTTTCCCTGATATAAAGCTTTATGTAGTGATCTCTGAGTGTGCTTCTTATCTGCAGCAGATCCGTTGAAAACCTTACATCTCTCCCTATTAATTCTGAAATATTCAACTCCTGTTGCCTTTCTTTAAAGAACCATGCAATATATTTAGGTTTTTTCTCCTCTTTAGCCACCAGAGCTCACTTCCCCATTGCCTTTCTTTAAAGGACCATGCAGTTTAAGGGTTTTCTCCTTGTTTAGCCACTAAACTCACCTTTACTCAGACATTCAGCTACTGTTTGTGAAATAATCACCCTTTTCAGTCTGGATTTAAGTACATTGCTTTCTATGGTAAGTTGTATGCTATGTATGTACATTATACATGCACAGTGACAAGGTATTTTCGGGTTCCCACCATGGCATTTCACACCATGCCTCCCAATAAAATATATTTCTTTCTCTTAAAAAATCATCATCATCATCACCATCATCATCACCATCACACTCCTAGTCATTAGCATCATTTTCACCATCTTTTTTCCCATTTTTACATGGTATTGTGGGGGGGGGGGTCACTTCAGCTGCTAGCACCTCACTCAGTTCATATCCACTTATCAAATTATGAGAAAATATGAAAAACAGGTGTCAGTGATTGATATGTCCACTGCAGGGTATCATAGGTTATCAATCTTAGTGTCATTTTGGTACTTAACACCTTGACCTTTCTTTTGTTGATTGTTGTCGACTGGTAAATCAGTTAATTAAGGAAGGCTGCCCCAGACATGTCAGTTTGTTATAATGAGCTATGGGCATTAAAAAGAAGTGTACATGGTGTGCTACAGGTGTAAATAAGTTAACTACTTCTTCAATAGCTTTTCTAGCTGTGTTATATGTACTAACCTTTGACAATTGCATTTTATCACCCTAGTATAAATGTGTCCTCTAAACACATCTTACTTTTCATTCATCTTAGTGAATATTTTTTCCTAAAATCATTTTAGGATAATGACTCTGTAACAATCTACTCTGTCCACACTATAATTTAATCTTTCATCTGAAACATTTCTTACTTTTTTAATTTCTCCACATCTTTTGGGTTTATAATACCATGACGGGAATGGACCCCATTCCTTGGACAAACTTTGATTAAAGTTCATGAAATTAGTATTGTTTCACTCTTTGATGTTAGCCAGAAGTGGTCTTCGCAGCACCCACAATGTGCCCAGTACTGACTCCTTCTGACTTCATATGGCATTACATGTATCAGTAACATATCTAAGTACAATTGTAAATTCTTTTTATAAGACCTGTTGCTCCTACTACTATTGGAAATGTCTAGATATCCTTCTTCCACACTGCCCTCATTTCTGCCTGCAAATCCTGGTATTTTATGACTTTGTGTCTCTCTGTAAGTAAGACACTGTAGTCACTGGGTATAGCAATTTCAATGATCAATGCTACTTTTGTCTTTTTTCATGGACTACTATATCTGGTTTTCTGTAATCTATTTTTTAACTGTTGGTAATGGGTGATTCCATGTGATATTTATTTATTTATTTTATTTTACATTTGTTTACCAGGAATGTCCAACTGGGATAAGACCCATTTTCAGTGGAGGCCCAATGAGAAAAGCTCCACATACAGAGATTATACAAAACTTACACAAAAAATGATACAAAACTTATACAAGAAATTATACCAAAAATCCACAAGACTTACAGTACATCAGAAATTACATTCTATGCTATTATAGCTGACATTTGTATTATACAATCATCTGATATAATTCCTTATTGTAGCTTCTCAAAGTAAGCTGAGGAAGGCTTTTTAGGGGGAAACTGGATAGAAAAAAATGAGGTTAGAGATTATGTAGACAGGAGAGAGGAGCATGGATTATGAGGTGGTAAGAGAAGAAGAAAAAGTATCATCAGACGCTATTAAAACTATTTAGCCTGGAGCAGTACAGGAGCAAAGCCAGGTGTCATTAAGATCATTTTAACACTCTTTTTGCATTGGTTGGTATTTGTGTTGGTTCTGATGCTATGAGGTAGTGAATTCCACCTTGTTGCTACATAATGAGAAAATAGTGAGTCCTCTGCCGTGTTAGTTAATTTGTCCGCATGTAGTAGATTTATTTGTTGAGCGAAGACTTGGATTTGTGGTATATGGGGCTGGAGAATATTTAGAAGGGTGTTTTTTTCAGGTTGATATATTAGTTTGTGTGCTAAGGTTAATTGGTTGTAGGATAGAAGCTGTGGGAGTTCTAACCAGGAGAGTTTGTTTAAGGAGTGACAGTGGTTGGTATGATGTGTGCAGTCAGTTGCAAATTTTAGCTATTTTATTGTAGCATAGTTCAAGTTTAATTAAATCTGTCTTTTTAAGGTTTGTGAGAATTGGGGAAGCATACAGAAGTGTTGATGGAAGATGGGTTCTGGAAATGGCAACCCTACAGATGTTAATTAGATACATTTATTTCTGTAAAGACTACCCATTTTTTGTGAACTTTCTTAATTGTTTGTGCTATATGTAGGTCAAATCTTAGGTTGATATCTGTTATTACACCTAGTAGTTTTGTTTGTGAGTCGGCATTAATTTTAGTATTATTCCTAGCTGTAATGTAGAAGGTACTGGGGGGGGGGGTGGTTGTGGGTTGGAAGATCATGAGTTTTGTTTTACTGGAGTTGAGTATGAGCTGATGGTTAGAGAGCCATATCTCGGTATCTGAGAATGATTTTCAGGTTATAAACTTCATCATTTTCTATAATGCTTTGAGGCTCATGTTTCCAGTGTTTTTCATCCACTTCAATACCATAATGTTTGTACAATCCCAGTGCAACACTCTTGCCACATTATTATGCCTTTCAGCATACAGTCCTTCTGCCATTAGTGTGTCGCAAACAGCAACAAGATGTGTGACTGCTTCCAACTCTGTTTTACAAAACCTACATTTGTCTGTTTCTCCCACATGGTCAATGGACTTTTAAATCAATGTGTACATAGTCCACTCTCTTGTACCGCCAATATTAACCTTTCTTCTTTTGATTTAAATTTACCTCTCCTTAACCATTCCTGCATTCGATCCTGATCAACATAAGGTTGTTCCAAGCGTTTTCTATACTTGCAACTATATTTATGCATTTTACACATTTCTTGCCTTCTCATCTGATCCTTCACCTTATATTCTTTCTTTTGTTTTTTAGCACATTCAGTTGCTGCCTGATTTTTAGTTACTTCTGGTTTGACTTCCATTCCCACTTGACACCAATATGCTTCTGCTAAATAAAGCAGAGAAGTCATCTTAGACTTATTCTCCTCATGTTTCAAAACATACTATATGACTAAACTGAGTATGTGGAAAATGGCAACTGTTATAAATTAAACCCTTGTTGATATCTGCTGGTTTACAATAATATTTAAAGATGCGCACCTTCTCTCTAAATAACAACATCTACTACAATAATTTCATTTTACTCGGGTCATAACCTTTTTCAAGGATCCTCCTCTTAATTGTATTCCATCTGATGACCTGTCAGATATTGACCAGTCTCTTACTATTAAAATGATAAGTATCACATTTGACTCATGAGTCAATTTTGTTGAACATGTAATTACAGTAGATAGTTCAATATATCATATTTTATTCATACTCTACATGCTATGAATAATAGTTACATACTAATGTTACTTGCAAGGTCTCTGCTTTTATTAACATTAAATTATAATCTCTGAATTCATAGTGCTTGATCTGGGACAGCTATGAATTAACTTTAGACTACATATCATTCTGTATTGCATTACATTACCTGCTTACCTTTTATTTCTTTTTCATTTCATACTTTATTGATCTATTAACCAGATAAGTCCACTGGAGATGTATCCCTTGTTGGGGGTGACCCAGGAATGTTGATTGTTTAAGTGAGGTACTCAGAGTTAGACAGTAGAGAAATGGATGCTGAAAGAAACAAAGCCTGGCATACAGGAAGCAGCTTATTAATCATTCATAGCGTTAATCATCTGTAGTAGCTACCAGATCATACATTATACATCATTGCTATTTATAGAAAGTATCTATGGAACCTACTGTGTATGGTTTTCAGTTGGAGCCATGGCTTATAAAATTATTCATGGGATGTTTACTTGTTTATATGACTATTTTATTTGGATAATCAAAGAAATATTGAGTGGA
Organism: Protopterus annectens; assembly: GCF_019279795.1. Classification (NCBI taxonomy): domain Eukaryota; kingdom Metazoa; phylum Chordata; order Ceratodontiformes; family Protopteridae; genus Protopterus; species Protopterus annectens. The sequence continues at coordinate 344,769,963 of NC_056741.1, read as the reverse complement.
CTAATATTCTTATTTGTAAGATGTCAAATTTTACTAATGATAATCACTTAAGGGCATTTATTGACTTATTTCTTTTGGGAATATTTGATTAAATGTTATACCTATGCTAAGAATTTTTTGTGTCGTATCATGATGAGTATATTTTGTAATGTTTTTTTCTTGAAACTTAATGAGTACAGTCACACTTCTAGTATATACATCATAGCTCTTTGCAACTTAAGTGCCACAATGTATTATCCACATTTTCTGACACAAATTAGGTGGGTAGTTCTTAATAAAAAAGCTTTGCAAACTTTTTATTAAGTACCCGCCTAGAGAATTCTACTGATTTCCTTCATCATGTTACTCGCTCGCTTGCATGGGGGTGTGTGTCCATAGACTTTAGTGGATGGGCCTCAGAGCATGTGCATTATTGCACTAATTAATGTTTATGAACATAGACCCATGCACTCCCTTTGCTGATATCACAGAAGGTAAAGTTCAAATGACTTTTCAGTGATGCCAGGAAGTGATAATTAAGACTTTAGAAAAGTTTTGATTTTGAGGATCATGCCTTAAAATATGTATGAATAGTAAGACAGTGCAGCACAGCACTGGAGATGCTGCATGCAGTGATGTGTAAGGTAAGTGTACAGAAGAAATTGTATACTTTAATATCCTGTAAAAACACACTGCTAATGCCAGTGCAAACAAATAAATTATATGAAATGAAACAAAAATGAATTCAAATGCATGATAATTCATAATAGTTAAAAAGAGCATAACATATGTGCAATATAGAGAACTATGATTGGGTCTGTTTGTAACTATTTTATTGGTTTGAGACATAATTGTCAAGAAATTCATCTTAAGTGATGAGTGAAGCAGAGCTCAAAAGGTGTATCTTGGCATCTGTGTCAATATAGTTATGATCAGAGAGACCAGACTGTAATCCTTTGTGGTGCATGGAACTTTATCTGCGCCATAAACTATCAATTACAGGGAGAAAAAGTAAAACAGTATGAATATTCTACAGCTTTGAAATTAATAAAACATCTAGCACAGCCAGAAAGACAGTGGGCAGAAATAAAGTAATTAACCACATAACATAAAAAAATAAAAAATAAAAGGTAATAAAATGCAACAGCCAGGAACCGAAAAAATGCAGTTTAATACTTCTCCAGCACTTCGGCAAAGCCTTCAAGGAGTACAAAAAATAAGGGAACAAACCCTTACTTAAATACACATTCAAATACACATTCAAATACTTCAATTAACTAACTAAAACACAATTCAAATCAGTAATTTCCAATTACACTCTAGGTTGAGCCCTTTAGGACACATAGTATTACATTTCAAAATGAACACACTTTCTTTGCATAACAGTTTCTTTTTATACATAGTATCTGAGCAGAAGCCTACAGGAATTTTTTTCTAAAATAGTAGCTTTTCCCATAGGGTTTGAAGTATGAAATTCCCAAAAATGCATCATTACAGGACTATCATTTTTTTTTTATTTTTAATGTTTCTAATATGTTCCTGTAGTCTACATTTAAACTATCTTTCACTTTCTCCTATGTATACAAGATTACAAGTTCATTGCAAGGCATAATTTACACCTTCTGTATCACAGTTAAACATTTCAGAAGAACAAAAAGTTAAACCATATATACATTCAAAAGTTTTAGTAATATAAACACATACATTGCAATGACCACAGGGAAAAGTACCTCTAGATGTATTAATGACAGAAATGAAGCAGAACTCAAAAGGTATATCTTGGCATCTGTGTCAATATAGTTATGATCAGGGAGACCAGACTGTAATTCTTTGTAGTGCATGAAACTTTAGCTGTGCCATAAACTACCAGTTACAGGGGGGAAAAGTATAAGAGTATGAATGTTCTACAGCTTTGAAATTAATAAAACATCTAGCATAGCCAGAAAAACAGTGGGCAGAAATAAAGTAATTGTCTGATGAATGAACAGCTTAAAAAGCTGTAAGGCACATCACTTTGCCATACCATTTTTTTATACATGACAACAAAGTATATAACAGTATTTAAAGCTGTAAAAATTCTTTTGATGTTCTTCTGGTGTGGACACTGTTGTGCTTTAGCATGAGACTACAACTTAAAAATGCTGAATAATGCTGAAAGATGTTCACCAAAGTTGTCATTTTCCTGAATTCACAGTATAACTGCTATGTTCCATGCACTACATAATAGTTGCATCCATTAATCTAGTCTCATCACTTTTAAGAATTACGAACATCTTGGCTTGCTTGTAGGTCACTGACTTCACATTCCATAAGCATTAGGTGCCCACATTACAAGACATCAAAGATCAAAATGCCATTGGTTGCCAGCCACTGGAAATTTTGGTTTCTTTGTCTAGCAACAGTGATTCCTTTGCTTTGGAAGATTTTTTCTTCTTCTTCATAACTGTGTGACCGCAGAGATGGTATATTTAAATCTAGGGAGTAGAGATTATGGCCCCCAGAGCTTGTCCTCCACAAAAAAATGCTTATAGCATGAGAGTCCATTCATGCATGTTTCTGGTATTTGTGTGTGTTGATGTGGCTCTTCAAGTTGTTGTCATTCAAGGAATTGTGGAGAAACTGAAAGCGTCATCTGCATAGTGCCCAATCAAAGGATATGCAAACATACATACATGCAACTATTTCAAGCATGGGCATTAATGCCGTTCTAGCTTGCCGATATACCAAACTACTTGTTCCCATAATAATTGTCCAGGCTGTTCTTAAAAATATCTAAACTAGTACTTGCTTTAATGCAATTTGGTAGTCTGTTCCATGCATCAGCTACTCTGTCAGAGAACCAATTAGTACAGTTCTCATTCCTATCAGAAATGTTCTTTATTACATAATATTCCTTGTATGGAACACATAACATAACATTCAAACATATTGGTAGACAAAAAATCCACAAAGCATGCACATGAATTAGCAAACTTTTGATCATAATTTGCATACTTAGCCAGTGTAGGCCAGGAGTCCTTCATAATGTGCACACTGATGTGTAACACATTAATATCTAATGTCACCAATGACCTCTGATCATCCCCAGTGATACCATTCAGTTTCAATAAATAATCCTGAGAACTTGTAATATGTCTATCAGTCTGCTTAATGAGGAGTTTCAAAATAAAATGTAAAAAGTTAGACATAGCCTTTGTTGTATAATGAGCCCTGCAGAAAGCAGACCTAAAATGAAGCATAATAAACATTACTCTGGATCTTAGGAAGTCCATGTAACTGTGCACACCTTTTTGAATTGTTACTTATATACATATAAAACTTTCTGGACAACGTTTGATTAAACAAACCTCAATCAGACCATAATATTTCTAACAAATCAAGTGGAAATATGTATAATCTATATATGTACATGTATATGAATATGCATATGTGTTCACTAGGTTATGACATAGGTTCATAGGTTCATAGGTAGGTACTAGGCTATCTGCCCAAGGGCATTTATAAGCCTAGCCAGAGTGTATTGGCTTTCGCCACCCCATTGATTAATTAACTGATCCTCTGTCAAGCAGAGCCAATGAAGTGATCCCAGGGGTGTATTTTCTGTTACCCATCCACTCGTCAAGGTTTCTCTTGAAGAGTGTTAGTGAGGGGCTCTGTTCCACAGCATGGGGAGTCTCTGTGACAGAAATCTATCCCGCCAGCATGTTCTATTTATTGTTGTGGCAAGGTTTAGCTCACTAGAGCTCGTGGCTCGCAGTGACTTGGATTTCTTTAGGTGGAGCATGTCCATCAATTCTGAGTTGGACATGACTTTGTAAGTCAGGCAGAGATCACTTCTGAGTAAGCGATATGCCACTGAGTACAGCCAGAGTTTTTTCAGTTGGGCTGCATAGGACATATGTTTGAGGCCAGTAATCCTCTTGGTGAGGTACTTTTGTGGTCTTTCCAGCTGTTGGAAGTGTCTTGTGAGGTACATCCCAAATGGGGCATTGTACTCTATGATGGGTCTAATGAGTGACGAGCAGAGGGGCACTATAACCTCTTTATTTGTAGATGCAAACCCTTTAGTAGTTAGATGGGCCACATAGAAGGATTTCCTAACTACTTTGGCAATATGATTGTCAAAGGAGAGATTACTATCTACCTGGGTCCCCAGATCTCTTATTACCTCTTCTGTATTAAGGGGGCTGCCACCTCAGTAAGGCCCTTTAGGAGGATGTCTGTGTCAGCCAGAGAGTCAATTATGGCTCCCAGTTGGCAGTCATTGGCGAACATGGTTAGCTATAGTCCCCCTGTGTTTGTCTGTAATTCTGAGAAGTATATGCTGAACAGTAGGGGTCCCAGGACCGAGCCTTGTGGGATACCACTTTTGACTGGTTTAGAGTTGGACCTGGAGCCTGCTATTCTTACCATGTGAGTTCTGTCTGTAAGCCAGTTGGCAACCCATCTTCTGATGTAGGGGTTTATGTTCAGGCTGGTGAGTTTTTCTGTAATACCTGAGTGGGGAATGGTGTTGAAAGCCTTGGCAAGGTCAAGGTAGGCTGTGTGAACCCCCTTTCCCTCATCTACGGCCTTGGTGACTATATCAAAGAAATCAAACAGGTTTAGTAGGCATGATCTGCCCTTAACAAAACCAAACTGGGTCGGGTCAAGTGTTTGGAGGTTCCCAATGTCTTTGTTAATGAGTTCCATGATGATGTGCTCCATAGCCTTGCAGACTAGGCTAGTCAGGCTTATGGGGTGATAGTTACCAGGGTCAGTTGTGGCCCCTCCTTTGTGGAGAGGAAAAACTGTTGCTGTGTGCCATTCTATGGGCGTGTAGGTATCCTTGTTGAATATGGATACACCCCCTCCTTTTGTGTTTTGGTCCGTGTTCTGTGGCCAAAACTTGTGGTATGAGTTTTAGGCCAGTAGTGCTGGGGTGCTGTCTGGATCATTGAACCAGGTTTCAGTTACTGCACAGATGCTGACATTCTCCATACTGAGGAGTGCATCGAGCACGTGCATTTTCAGATTTAAACTCCTAGCGTTGAGTAGCATAACCCTCAGTTTTTGTTAATTGCGCTGTTTACGGAGGTGGGTTTGACTTTTGAGCCTTGCCTAAAAAAGGCACTATGGGGGCAGCAAGAGCCTTGGCCAGTATTCTAAAGCCTAGGGGTGACAGATGCAAGCCATCTCTTGTGAAGCAGCGCGGCTTGTCGAGCATGTCGTCTCAGGCTGGCAGACACTGGATCCCCTTTGAATGACACCAGAAGCTTAGCCAATTGTTGAAATTGATCATTTTTTCTTTATACTGAGGTGTCATTTTGGTGAGGGCAGGATGTTACTCAGAGTCATGGTCATATCAGCCTGGGCTACATGATCAGAGAGCTCTTCCATGTCTCTTTTCATGTAGTCCAGGGAGGTACGTCTCCGGTCATTCACACCAACATGAACAACGACAGAGTCATATTTGTACTTGTTCTGGAGTGACCTGAGTGCTTGTGTTATGTGGCAGATTCTGACTCCCAACAGGAGCCGTAACATCTATTATTATTTATTTATTTTTTTTGTGACACTTCACGTGTCAAGTTACACTTTATATTTATGTATGTATGTATGAATTTATTTATTTGTTTATTTATTGTATTCATTATCTCTCTATTTTTATAGTAGATATCACTCAGAGATAATGTATTAGTATTAGTAAAGAGCACATCCCAAGCCTGAATGAGAGTATTCTTGTATGTTCTTAGACTTTAATTCCCAGACTTCCAAATAACACACATTTTCTTTGATAATTTTAAAACAAAAGCCTTTCCTGTGTTCCATAAATGTGTCTTCTTCTTTTGGCTTTTCCCGGTTAGGGGTCGCCACAGCGGATCACCTGTCCGCTCATGATTGGCAGTGGAGTTTTATGGTGTCGAGTTGCCAGCCCAGTGCCCAACCTTCCACAGAAGGCACACACATGCACACACTCGTGCCTAGGGCCAATTTAGAGTGTCCAGTCCACCTACAGCATGTCTTTGGGATGTGGGAGGTAACCGGAGCACCCGGAGGAAACTCACGCGACCACAGGGAGGACATGCAGACTCCGCACAGAAGGCACCCCATGTTTAATAAATGTGTCTACTATTTAAAAAAAACTTAAGCACTTTCCTTTTAGTATTTCGAGCTGGATATCTCACAAAGATTCCATTATTCTATATATCATACACTTTCACTGGCCAGACCCATTACATTACAAAAAAAAAAAAAGAAAAAAGAAAACTGAAGAGAATTAAACTGTTATACGGACTTTTATTAAAATTTGTATTCCCAGTCTTCCTCACAGGAATCATAATGGAGATGTTCACATAGAGCTACAACTAACTAGAGTTTCTTTATACTTTTACTCAGGAGGAAGGTTGTTACATAAAGCTGGCCCTAGTCTGGAAAAGGCTTGGTCACCCATAACTGTTTTAAAAAGTGGCTTGGTCAAGTAGATAATGTCATCTTGTCAGTTCCTTAAGGAGTATACGTGTTCTCTAATGGGAGTATCTCTTTCACTAAAGGCAATATCCCTCTTTTAAAAATTTAAATACTTTAATGCATAGTGAATAGGAAGATATTTCTGTTACTGGAAGCCACTTCACTTTCTACAGAAGAAGGCAGTAGTGAGTGTGGAAGTTGGTAACTTGAGCAAATGTGTAAATCTTGTGTCCAGTGGTCTGCAATCTTTGTGTTTTGTAGTTAGGGTTATAAACTAGAAACCAAGGCTATTCTACTTATAGGAAATAGCCAGTAGGAAATTCTGTTGTAGAGTTTCAATTGGGATAGAATTGTTGTAATGATATTGTAAGTATGGGTGAAGACATTCAGTGATCAAAGGTGAGGTTTAAGTATTTGTATTCATAAACATAGGGGATAATGTTGTTTACATTGTCTGTTATAGTAAATAACAGGTAGCTAGTGAGATTTGTAAGGGGAAGAGAATACCATAGCATTAGTTTTATTGTTGTTGATCAAAAGTGTATAAACTAAAACCAAAAGGCATAGAGTAGAGAAGGATATTGAAGCCAAGCTTGTAGACCAAATGGGTATTTGTTTGTATATCATCTGCATATAGTATGGTGTTTTATGAAGGCAGATCTTCTGGGAGGTTTGTTAATAATTAAAGAAAATAGCGGGGTACCCAACTCCAAGGTTTGAGAGACAGCTGGATTGAGTGTGACATGCATAAAGATCTGACTGCATTTGAAATGTTCTATTCTGAGGAGAACTTTGTTACCAATTAATATTTTGCCCAAAGTTAAATTTTGCCAGCTTGAAAAGAAGTAAGTTATGGTTAACAGTTTTGAATGCCTTAGTCGTGTCAACATATATTCCAGCAGTAATAAGTCCCTTAATTGTATTACTATAGACTAGTTGCAGAGAGTAGAGCTGTAGTGGTAGTAGTAAATGCATTTCTGAAGCCATGTTGCTTATCTAAATCGAGTCTGTAGCTAGGTTTTTGTTTGGGTAACTGCTTGTAAAGGTGTTTTGCAAAGTTTTTAGCAAAAAGGCAAAACTGGAGATATACTTTAAGTCAGTAAGGGTTTGTATGTAGGACACAGATATGATGACAAGAGTATTTTAAAACTGATGGAAATATTGCTGTAGTGAGAGATAGATTATAAATGTAAACAAAATTCTTTCCCATTTTATCTGCTGCCCTATTAAGACAAATAGGGTGGGGTTGAAAGACTTTTGAAGAGGAGCATTATAACCTTTTAAAAGGGTGTCAACATCTTTTAAAGATATCTCACTAAAGTGGAAGATAGCTGTGTACTTAGCAATAGAGTATCGTCATGATTGATGGTAATTATTTGCTGATAGTTGGAGGTTATCTGAGGAAGTGAAAGAATTAGTGAAATCCTGAATGGAGGAGATGAGAAATGGTTTCAATTCTTTATCAGAACTAGTGCTAGTTTTACAAGTTGCCATACTGGGTAGTGCAGAAGGGATCAGCTAGCTGCTGCAGGTTTTTCTAGAATTGCTTAGGATTACTGGTGGTTGACATTTGCCTATTTTGCAAACGGAAAGATATGACAAATTTAGCCTAGTTTGCTTTCTTAAGTTGAGAGGCATGTGTTGCAGATGGATGTAATTTTGAAGAACGAATGTTCACTACTTCGAACTTCAAAAGTACACCCACACTAATGTGAAAGTGCACTTTAACGAAATTGCACTCTCGCGAACCCGCTAGACCGAACGGGCTAGCAGTCACGGACCTTAGGGTTAGGGTATGGGTTAGTGTAAGGGGATAGTTAATAGGGCTATCCCCTTACCTAGGTCCGTGACTATTGCACAACAGTGGAAGACATTCCAAACTGGGCTATGTCCTCCACTGTGGTGTGATAGTCACAGAACTTAGGGTTAGGGCATGGGTTAGGGTAAGGGGATAGTTAGTAGGGCTATCCCCTTACCTTGACCTGTGCCCTAACCCTAAGGTCCATGACTATCGCACCACAGTGGAGGACATAGCCCATTTTTCAATGCCCTCCATTCTGGTGCGGTAGGTTCGGTCTAGTGAGCTTAAGCGAAACTGCACTTTTGCTTAAGTGGGGATGTACTTTCCCATTTCGAAAAAGTGAATTTTCGTTGTAGGAAAGTGCACCCATTGCAGATAGCTATTGTTCCGATTTTGCTTCTAGGTAGACCAGGCATTGTTAGTTATGTAGCTTTTGGTTCTGTTAAGCTCTAGTCTCATGCTAGAGAATAAACAAGAGCCCTCCCAAAACAACAGTGGGAAGCTCAGGCAGCTCTGACAGATTTCTTTTTTGTGCATGGCAGAGCAAACTGTGTTTCTTCATTGTAATTTCATTCCAGACAGTTTAGAGTTATTTCTTTTAAAACATTATAAAAGCACTAGCTTTGTTCCTTCAATAAAACTGTTTGAATATGAGAGTTTTCTGCGTTTACCTGTCACCCCCCATACACACAATCACACACACACACACACACACACACACACACACACACACACACACACACACACACACACACACACACACAAACACAAACAACATTTTTTTCTTTCATTAGTTGAATGTCCTTGAGTTTTCAGTAGTTCACAAAACAAACATCTGCCACATACCCTAATAGTGCATTTAACAACTTTTATCAATTGACATGTCTGAATGCTTCAGCTAGGATACCAAAAGTTGAATCACCCTACTACTGCTGTAGAATAAAGAGGACAGAAGAGTGTGAAAACAATCAAGTCTACTGTAGAGCTGTCGAGAAAAGACAGGCAAAGTATGAAACAAGATTAAAGCAAAATCAGAAGCCCTGAGACTAGTACAAATGTAATGAGTATTTTTCCCGAAGTACTCTTGGGTACCCAAGCTATATTATTTAGGGTTGTCTCTTGACAGGCTTCTTTTTGTTTGAAATTATGTTCATATTTCCCTGTAGTGACTGACGAGTGAAATTTACCTATAGGTATACTGGGAAGTGTGGGGGAGAAAAAATAAAAGATCACAAGAGTAAGTGTGTGACTGTAAGACATACCACACTGGAAACAGGAATAGTTATTTATAACAACACTTTGGAAAAAGATGCAGCATTTGCATGGTTACAATGGCCTGAAAATGAAATGCAAATGCTTCACAGTGAAGAAAAAGAACATCATAGACAATAAAGCTCTGACATTAGAACAGAACAGAAATGAGACTTTTCTTATAAAAGGTTTTGATATTTACACACTATACATCTTCTATGGTGGTCCATTGACTGGTTTCTTGCTTGCTTATCAATTTGTATGTAAAATGTTCCATGTAATCCATTGTACTTTAACTGATACAACTTACTTGGAGGTGTTCTGTAAAAGGTAAAGATGAATATAACAAAATGAAAGTGAGTCTGAGTTGTGCAATATGCCACTGTGAAACAGATACACCTTAATGTCAGAAATTAGAAATAAATATGCAACATCTCCCTATTTACATTAGTACAGCATCAAACTGAAAACTTTTCATAACAAATGTAAAAAATAGTGATCAGAAGATCAGAAAGAAGCATTTTCTCTAAAGGGGATGAGTCCTTTATGACCCCACATAGCATACCCTACTATTTGTTATATTCACTTCTGCAATCAAATTACTCAGACAAAAGGCAAATTCTGAGCTTTTCAAAAACATTAAAGAAGTGTTTATTTCATTTTTTTTAGTGACTTTGGGTAGGCAGTGCACTTGGATTAGTTCAAGTCAAGTACACATGTTTTTAAGGATCTTATCTTTTTTACACTGATAATGAGAAATCCAGTGACGTGGACATTGTGTGGTATGCAAAAGGCTTAGACAGTACAAATAACATTGTCTACTGATATTTGCACTGCAACTGCACAGAGGGGCATATATTGGTGTTACTCATATTATGTGTTATATAAATAGACATTATTTCATTATTTGAAAAATAGCTCAAAACTGACAACCCTGAAAAGCATTTCTTAGGATTAAATGAAAGCATGACAAATCCAACTGATGCTGTCCCCTTGCATTGCTAATGTTGTTTAAAGTGATTTCTGAATCTGTCCCAGCAAAGTGAACTAGAGTGGTACTTATTTAGTATTATAAAAAATATTTTTTCACCTCAATGTGTATCTTATATTACTGTTGCAAAGATAAGTTTAAGTCTGATGTTTGTACATTTGAGTAGCGGTAACAGTATTCATTGTATTAATACATGTTTGAGTTGTTATTTTCTAATTGGTTTATTCAGAATTGGCTCAAATAATGTATGAGTCAAATCATCTAACTTTCATCCCCTACCAGGACTGGAAGAGTTAATCTTATATTTACAATAGTGTATGCAGTGTTGGGAGATTTAAGGAGGTACACAAGGCTGCAATAGTGTTATAAAGTAATATGTCATTTTAGATTGATTTAGAAGAGGATAAACATTCCATACCTGATTCAGCAGATCATCAGTTATGAAAAACGTATTGCTTTGATTATCTCTGGCACAAATTTAGCATCTGTAAATCCGTTGATTTAATATCTGGTGAATGATAGTCTGCAGTTAATGAAATTACTTCATCCCTGGCATACAGTTCTAAAACAACTTCCAGTCTACAGTTTTCTGATTAAAAGGAAAAACTATCTCAAACCATGGTGTCTTTTGTAACGTATGTTGCTGGTCAACCATTTCATTTACACTGCTTGCTCCAAAGGACAAAAATGGTAGCCCTGAATACACTTATCCCACTAACTGATAATAATTTACATGATTATCTTAATTTGTCATCTACTATTAATTAACGGTCACTCAAAATGGAAACATTTGTGTACTAACAGCTGAATAGCTTATGCATCATTCTGGAATGTGCTAACCTAAAATTTCATTATCAATTAAAAAAGATGACTTTTTCATAAAAACATAGCCAGTTGTCATTAGTCCGTCTTTGGAGAGAGGTATGTCCATATTGTTTTGAAGATACCCTATTGAAAAGGAACCATTGGAAGTCTAAAAATTAAACTCCCTTTACTCTTTTGTTAGTTGGTGTTTACCCTTTGAATACTAAAGTCACCTCTGGGTGGCAGCTGTGTAAGGTGGCCATAAAGCTGCCAGCTCCGCAGTACTGATGTTATGGTTCTGATTGCATCCCCAGATGGGAGAGACTTAATTAGCAGACCTACATACTGGAGAAGGAGTCTGAAAAGTCTGACCCCCCCACTGCCAACACATCATTTCTGTTGGCATACAGGAAGTTTCTAAACTCACTGGTGACTTCACCTTCAGTACTGGATCCCCCCTCACCAGCATAGCATTTCTGCTCATAATCAGGTAGTTCTTACTCTCAGTGCTGACCTCACCTTTAATGTTGAGTCTCCCATCACCAGCATATAATTTCTATTGGTAAACAGGTAAATCCAATTCATGTTGGTGACCTTATCTTCAGTGTTGAGACCCCATCACTGCAGATAGTTTCTTCTCACTTTGGTGACCTTCCCATCAGTGTTGAGAGCACCCCTATTGTCAGTACATTCTCTCTGTTAAAAAACAGGCTGTTCCTACTCTGAGTGCTGTCTTGTCTTCCTTCCACAGGTGTTTTCATTGTGTTCTTCAGTGAGCAAACCACCTCATGGTCCCATTATAATTGTATTTCAGTTTGCATGCCCTAATCATTTCCATAAGTTCCATCCATTAGACCCACAGCGGTAAAGAAAGGACCAGTGCCTTTACACAATAGATCCCTTTTACTTAGCAGCTGCATATAGCTCGCTCCACCAGATTTCCTGACATTGTGATAGAGCAATATTTTACATCTTTCATATTTTAGATATCTCTTTAAAATCAATATAGAATGTCTCAGATTTTGTAAAATACACAGATGGATGGATGCTAGTAGAAGCTGAATATCAACAGAATTACCTTTAGATAAGTAAAATATAAATATCTTAAAACTTTGTTAAAGCTCAACTGTGAAGAATGCAACACTGTATCAATGTTCATAACACTCCAGTTTACTTTAGTGGGATATTGTTGTAATGGTTCTATGAAATAAATGAAGATTGTCACTCATTTTATAACATTCACATCAAAACAAGTAGAAATTATGGCAGCATTCATAACAACTTTACTGAAGTGAAAAAAATAATTCACAAATGCTTCCAGTGAAATAGGGTTTCTTAAAATGCTAAAGTATTTCCACTAAAATAAATAGGTGGCATGGCAATGTTGTAACAATCTAATTATAACAAAGTAAAATGTCTGATATGCTTCGGCAATCTCACTGAAATTAAATCATACATATATAAATATTAATGTTGGCAGAAACAGACTATGTGTCTGTGTAACCTACCACTGGTTTGCAGCAGGAGATTCATTTTTTTTGTAGTCAGCTATTTGCTGTTCTTCCCTTTGTTTCATCCATTTGTCACAAACTCTGTTGAGTACATCAGCTGAGCCACAGTCAAACGTCTACATTGACAATGCATTCCATCTACTGAAGACCCTTTCAGTGAAGTTAAACTTCCTGAGGTTTCAGTTGTAGTTTGTTCCCATGGTTTGTGGTTGATGGCATTGATTAATCAGTAATGTAAAACATGACTTGCAGGCACACTCCTCAAATGGTTTAGCTTAAGTTTAGCTACTGGTTTTGCACCTGAAGAGTGGCTATGCCAATCCATAAGGGTTGCCTAACAAGTGACTCTGGTGATTATAGAACTATCAGACTTACAAGTCTCGTTCACTACATTATGGAACATAATGCACAAAAGGATTTCCTGAAAACCTCTTTTACCAGCTCAACTTCAGAACCAACCCTTCCCTTTCACAGTCCTCTTTTATGTTTCTTATTGACCCATGTTATGTCCCGTGTCATGACATGCCTCCAATGTAGAGAGTCAAAGTCCCCATGCTACTGTTTGTAATGCAGTTATTTGTTGATTTTGTTTGTATGCATTCCATAAATACTGTGTATTAGTTCCTGTACAGTCCCCAGAAATACTTGAAGCATTCCAGATGGCTTTTAAACAGTAGCTGCTAAAGTAATAAAATTGTTAAATTTCTCCTATTTCCTCTCTCACAGTTATTCTCCATTGTATTAACTGCCAATTAATGTGAACGTATCTTGTAGCTCTCTCCTATAACTGTATTAACTTCCAACAAATATTGTAGTGCTTCATAGGTTCATAGGTTCATAGGTTCATACTAGGTTATCTGCCCTAGGGCATTTATAAGCCTAGCCAGAATGTGTTTGGCTTTCGCCACCCATTTTAAATTTATTTTGCTATGCCCTTTTTCGAGGTTAGTATACTGTGCCTCTGTCTAACAGTGACACAGAAGTGATACCCGGGGTAAACCTACGATCTCCCATCCACTCATCAAGATTCCTCTTGAAGAGAGTCAATGAGGGACTCTGCCTAACCTGGACTGGGATTTTATTCCAGAGTGAAGGGAGCCTCTGGGTTATGAATCTGTCCCTCCAGCATGTCCTATTTATTTCGGTGCTGAGGTTCAAGTCTCTCGAGCACGTAGCTTGGTGGGATTTGGATTTTCTGAGGTGCAGCATGTCCATTAATTCCGGGTTGGACATGGCTTTATACGTCAGGCACAGATCGCCTCTAAACAGGCGGTATGCCACTGAGTAGAGCTGGAGTTTCTTTAAGCGGGCAACATATGGCATCTGTTTGAGCCCTTTGATCCTCTTGGTGAGGTACTTTTGGGGTCTTTCCAGTTGCTGCAGGTGTCTGGTAAGGTACATCCCAAAAGGGGCATTGTACTCAATTATGGGCCTGATGAGGGATGAGTAAAGAGGCACGATGACCTCCCCTGATCTAGATGTGAATCCCTTCATGATTAGGTGGGCTATATAAAATGTTTTTCTAACCACTTTGGCCACGTGGTTGTCAAATGAGAGATTGCTATCAACTTGGGTCCCCAGGTCCCTAATTACTTCTTCTGTACTTAATGGATTACCACCTATGTGGTAATTTGTGGGCACTTTGTTTTTGCCAAAGGGGATGACTATACGCTTTTTGGCATTTAGCTTGAGGCCATGGCTCTGGTACCAGTTGTCTGTTTCTATGAGGCCCTTTTGGAGGATGCTTGTGTCAGCTGGAGAGTCGATTATGGCGCCCAGTTTGCAGTCATCTGTGAACTTTGTCAGCCACAGTCCTTCCATGTTGGCCTGTACCTCCGAGAAATATATACCGAACAAGAGAGGTCCCAGGACTGAGCCTTGTGGGACACCACCTTAAATGGTTTGGAGTCTGACATGGCTCCAGCAATTCTAACCATGTGGGTTCTGTCCTTGAGCCAGTTTGCAATCCATCTAGTGACATAGGGGTTTATATTTAAGCTGGTGAGCTTATCTATAATGCTCGAGTGGGGTATTGTATCGAAGGCTTTTGCGAGGTCCAGGTAGGCTGTGTGGACCACCTTCCCCTCATCAATGGCCTTGGTGACTATTTCAAAGAAATCAACCAGGTTTAAGAGGCAGGATCTGCCCTTAACAAAGCCGAACTGGGTAGGATTCAGTGTCTGTAGGTCCCCAATATCTTTATTTATGAGGTCCATGATGATCCTTTCCATAGCTTTGCAGACCAAGCTAGTCAGGCTTATGGGGCGATAGTTTCCAGGATCCGTTGAGGCACCACCTTTATGGAGAGGGACCACTGTTGCTGTACGCCACTCTTTGGGCACATATCCTGTAGTAAGGCTGAGATTGAACAGTAGTTTTATGTTTGGGTTTAGCTCTTCTTGGAGTTCATGTAGGGCGCAGCCGGGACACCATCTGGTCCCATTGATGCTGTGTTTTTGCTTTGGAGAGGGCGGCTCTTACCTGAGCATCTGAGATGTCAGGGGGGCAGCACTCTGCTGGAATAGATATTTGCCCTTTTGGTGGGGGGGGGGAGAAGTTTGCGCTGAACCTGTCAGCTAGGATGTTGGCAATGTCTGTGGGTTCGGTGTATTTTTTGTCATTTTGGAGTAATTCTGAGCATATCTGGGAATTACCACCTAGGTTCCTAACATAACTAAAGAAAGCCTTGTGATTATCCTTAGTGTCTTGTGCAATTTTTCTCTTGAAGCTGGCCTTAGACAATTTTATGAGTGCCCATAGTTTTTTGCTAATACTGATCAGTGATGCCTTCCCTTTTTGGGATTTTGCTCTATCATTTAGTAGCTTCCTCCTTCTATTGTATAGTTTGTTTATGGCTGGGGTCCACCAGACAGGACGTCTGCCTTTGGAGGATTGGGTCTTGGTTTTATTTGGGATCGCATGATCCATGCATTCCTGAAGGTGTTCATAGAATGCATTTATAAAGGATTCTGCGGTCTGGGCCGTATTTTCCACAGGCCCGGGGGCTTTGAAGGATTCCACCTCGGTTTTGAGGAGTGTGAAATTTGTTTTAGAGAAGTTTTTCACTGTGGTTTTCTGGGCAGGGGGTGGGGTCGGGATGTGAATATCCAGTGAGATTAGTTTATGGTCTGATCTTACCAGTGAGGGATACACTTCTGGTCTGGAGCATAGAGAATCTTCCTTTCCTATAATTGTATAAACTGCCAATATTATTTGTTTTTTGTACTAACTGCTCATATTTTGTATGTACTTTCTTGTATTAACTGGTAGAATAATTTTGAATGTACTTGGAGCTTTTCTCCCTGGACCTCCATTGAAAAAGGGCTCAGTATGGCCCAATGAACTTTCCCAGTTAACAAACTACAAATAAAATACAAATAAACTGCAAACTGGGAGCCGTTATTGAATCCCCAAATGATGTGGATATTCTACAAAAGGGACTTACAGAAACAGATGCCTGGTGCCAGAGCCGTGGGCTCAAGCTTAATGCCAAGAAATGTATAGTTATCCCCTTTGTAAAAAAGCATGTACCCATGAATTACCACATAGGTGGCAGTACACTAAACATCGAAAGTGTGATGAGAAACTTAGGGACACAGGTGGACAGTGGTCTCACCTTCAGTAACCACATTACCACAACAGTCAGGAAATCCTTCTATGTGGCACACCTTATCACTAAGGGCTTTTCATGCAGAAAAAAGGAGGTCATTGTCCCACTGTACTCATCCCTCATTATAAAGTATAATGCCCAGTTTGGTATGTACCTCACAAGACATCTGCAACAGCTGGAAAGGGTGCTGAAATACCTCGCTAAAAGAATCACAGGCCTACAGCAGATGCCATATGCTGACCATCTAAAAAAAACTCCAGCTATACTCTGTGGCATATTGTCTACTCAGAGGCGATCTCTGCTTAACATACAAGGCTATGTCAAACCCTGAGCTGTTGGACATGCTCCACTTAAAGACATCCCAATCCCTCAGAGCCACACACTCCAGGGATCTAAACCTTGCCATCACAATGAACAAATCATACTGGAGGGATAGGTTCCTGACCCAGAGACTCCCCATACTCTGGAATAGACTGCGCATACATGTCAAGCAGAGTGCCTCCTTGGCCCTCTTCATAAGGAACCTTGATGATTGGATGGGAGATAGGAAATTCTCCCCAGGGATCATGTCAGTCGCCCTGCTAGACAGGGGTCCAGGGAAGTAAATATTGTGGGAAGAAATATCCAGGGAATTGTTATGGCTAGGCTTGTATAGGCCCTAGGGCCGATAGCCTAGTACCAACCTATGAACCTATAAAATAAATAAATAAACTTCTTTGTCCTCAGAGGCTATTGTCCTCTTGATGTGCCTAAGTATTCTTTTGGCTTTGGCTGACGTTTTTACCCTTTGTACTTAAGATAAACCAGTAGTATTTCTAGCACTAGATTTAGATTATTTGATCTGTCTATCTGTATGGGTTCATTTCTTCCTAATTTGTGCCTCATCTATGGTTATAGCATCCCATACATCATACATTGTATTTCTAGTGGATTTAGATGCTATCTCTCTGCCTACTTTTTAACATATCCAGAACTCAACTTAGACTTTTTCTTCCATTTTTGACTGTGGCTCCTCCCAAAATGCAATCTAAATATGTTTATTCTATTCTTACTAGTGCTTTGATGTACCTTAAACAAACACACTTAAGAAAAGTGGGCCCAGAACTGACTTCTTTGCTGTATAGGATAGCTTTTGCTATCCACCTTTGAATCTACCTTTCCTTTTCAAGACACCATTGCAGCCATTACATCATTCATTTTCCTACCCTTAAAACTTGAGGCTTGCCCAGCAGTCTTTTACATGACACTGAGCTGAATGCCTTGCAGAAACATAACTAGACCATATCAGCTTGTGTCTCTCCATTCAGCTGCCTTATAATTCAATCATAAACTGTTTCAGGTCTGACTGTTAGCACATTCTAACCATAAATGAGTGAGGATTCATGACTTGGTCAGATATAAAGAACAGATATACAACCAAACTTCCCATAAAAATATTTCTATCACCTTTTTGCTACAAGGATCAGGCTGTATCATCTGTGGCTTCCAGGTTTAGTTCTACTACCTCCATTTTAGAAAAAAAACACCACTGTTGTTTCTTCTAATTCTGCAGTATCTCTCCTCCAGCCAAGTATTTAGGTGAAGCTTAGCCAGGTTTCTGAAGACATTTGGCAGTTACCTCCATCTCTTTGTCCTTGTCCTTTTCAACTTTGATAACTTCTGTTCCAGAAAATAATTTCCTAAAATACATTGTCATAGGTTCATAGGTTCATAGGTTCATAGGTTCATACTAGGCTATCTGCCCGAGGGCATTTATAAGCCTAGCCCATAGTTTTGTGGCTTACGCCACCCCTTTAGTTTGGAGAAATTATGCCCTTTATTTTGCTGTGCCTCTGTCTAGCAGTGACACTGAGGTAACCCCTGGGGTGTATCTGCGATCCCCCATCCATTGGTCAAGATTCCTCTTGAACAAAGCCAGCGAGGTGCTCTGCCTCACATAGACCGGGATTTTGTTCCACAGTATAGGGAGTCTTTGGGTGATGAATCTATCCCTCCAGCACGTCCTATTAATAACCGTGTCGAGGTTTAAGTCTCCCGCCCTTGTGGCTCTGAGGGATCTAGATTTTTTGAGATGAAGCATGTTCATCAAATCTGGGTTTGACATGGCCTTGTATGTCAGGCATAGGTCACCTCTGAGCAAGCGGTAAGCAACTGAATATAACTGGAGTTCTTTCAGTCGGGCAGCATAAGACAGATTTTTGAGACCCTTTATCCTTTTGGTGAGGAACTTTTGTGGCCTCTCCAGCTGCTGCAAGTGTCGGGTCAGATACATTCCGAATGGGGCATTGTACTCGATCATTGGTCTGATGAGTGATGAGTATAGGGAGACTATGACTTCCCTTGATCTAGATGTGAATCCCTTCATGATAAGGTGGGCAATGTAGAAGGTCTTCCTAACTACTTTAGCAATATGGGTGTCGAATGAAGGCTACTGTCCACCTGGGTTCCCAGGTCCCTGATAACTTCTTCTGTGATCAGGGGATTGCCTCCTATATGGTATCTAGGGGTGACCTTATTTTTCCCGAAGGGTATGACTATGCATTTCTTGGCATTTAACTTTAGGCCATGGCTCTGGCACCAGTTATCCGTTTCTGTGAGACCCTTCTGAAGGATATCTGTGTCGGATGTGTTTTCAACTCTGCCCAGTTTGCAGTCATCTGCAAACTTTGTCAGCTCATAACCCTCCTATGTTTGCTTGTACTTCAGAAAAGTAGATGCCAAACAAGAGTGGGCCCAGGACTGAGCCCTGTGGTACACCACTTGTGACAGGCTTTGAGTCTGACATGGCGCCAGCAACTCTGACCCTGTGGGTTCTGTCACTCAGCCAGTTTGCAATCCATCTTGTAATGTATGGGTTTACATTTAAGTTGATGAGTTTATCAATGATGCCCGAGTGGGGTATTGTATCGAAAGCCTTCGCCAGGTCTAGGTAGGCTGTATGGACTGCCTTTCCTTCGTCAATGGCCTTGGTGACTGTTTGAAAAAGTCAACCAAGTTTAAGAGGCATGATCTGCCTTTGACAAAGCCAAACTGGGTTGGATCCAAAGTCTGCAAATTCCCTATGTCTTTATTTATGAGATACATTATGATCCTCTCCATGGCTTTGCAGATAAGGCTTGTCAAGCTAATGGGACCGTAATTTCCAGGGTCGGTGGAGGCACCGCCTTTGTGGAGTGGGATCACAGTGGCTGTGCGCCACTCCTGGGTGCAGTATCCAGAGGTGAGACTAAGATTAAACAGCTGTCCTAACTGTGGGTTTAATTCCTCGTTGAGTTCATGGAGCACACAGCCGGGGACACCATCAGGTCCCATGGATGCTGTGTTCTTTGCCTTGGAGAGAGCAGTTCTCACCTGGGCGTTAGAGATGTTTGGTGGGCTACAATCATTTTGGTATAGATATCTCTCCTTTAGGGGAGGGTAGAAGTTTGCACTGAACCTGTCAGCCAGTATGTTGGCAATGTCTGTAGGATCAGTAATCTTCACATCATTTTGAACTAATTCTGAGCATATCTGGGAGTTTCCTCCTAGGTTTCTGACATAGCTGAAGAATGCCTTATGGTTGTCTTTAGAGTCCTTAGCTATTTTTTCTCAAAATTAGCTTTGGATGATTTTATGAGAGCTCTTAGCTTTTTACTTATAGTGATCAGCGGTGTCTTACCTTTTAAGGATTTTGCTCTATCTTGTAGTAGCTTTCTCCTTTTGTTGTAGAGTTTGTTTATGGCTGGGGTCCACCAGACTGGGCGCTTGCCTTTGGTACAAAGAGTCTTTGTTTTGCTTGGGATTGCCTGATCCATGCAGCCCTGCAGGTGCTGGTAGAAGGCATTTGTAAGTGATTCAGCGGTTTGAGTAATGTTTACCGCCAGTTCAGGGGCCTTAAAGGAGACCACACTAGTCTTTAGAAGTGTGAAGTCGGCTTTCGAGAAGTTCTTTACTGTGGTCTTTTTTATTTCGGGTGGGGGCGGGATGAGGACCTCCAGCGAGATTAGTTTGTGATCTGATCTCACCAGTGAGGGGTATACTTCCGGTGTTGAACATTGTGCTCCCATGTTCGTGATAATGAGATCAAGTATGTTTTCTCTCTTGATGGTAAAAGAGATGGAGTTATCAACGCACATTTCTAGGTCCCAAACTACATTTTAATTTTGTAGAGGTGTGTGGTCTAAACAGTATGAGGAGGAGATTGTGTACCAACAGTAATGCTAATATACTTTTTAGCATTTAATCTGAGCCCATTTTTAGTGCACCAAGGATTTACAATGGAGAGTTCATTCTGGAGGGTTTGGATGCCAGGGGGTGGCTTAGCAATAACTCTGCAATTTGCAGTCATCTTCAGACTTAGTTAACCAGAAGTCTTGGCTGTCCACCTAGAGATCTGGTAAGTAAATGTCAAAAGGAAGAGATTGCAGCACTGAGCCTTGAGGGATATCACTGTCACTTTCATATTTTCTAATGCGACATCTGCAACTTGCACTGTGTATTTTTTGTCTTTCAGCCACTTTGTTATACATCTTACAATTTATAGGTTGATTTTTAATGTATGCAACTTGTGGATGATCCCAGCTTGGGGGATGGTGTTGAAGGTGTTTGCCAGGTCAAGGTATACTGTGTGTACTCCATGTCATGTGCCTACAGTCTCTATAATCCTTTCAGAGAAGTTTATCAGCTTCAAAACATAGGATCTACCCTTCAAAAAGCCAGACTATCTGGGGTCAAATTTAGTAACATTCTTGATCTCATAGCTTATGATGCCAGCTATAATATGTTCCATGGCTTAGCAGATGTGACTTATAAGACTGATAGAGCTGTAATTACACGAGTAACTTGATAGGCCATCCTTATGGATCGGCATCACCACTATGGTGTTCCACTCATCAGGTACAAAACAAGTAGCTAAACCTGAATAAAACAGATTGAGTATTGTGCCTGCAAGGCATATTTTACACTATTAATTAATCAAATGTATATTCGCAGGTCTCATGGGGGAAGTATTTTTGGTCTTGGTTTGCACTTTCTGGAAATGATCTTTAAGATAATGGGGGATTAATGGATTACCATATTTCAGAGCTATGGATAGAAGTTACTGTATTATAATATTACATTGTTGCACATTTCAGATCACACTGATACTGCTTTTATCATTTTGATGTGCTTATATTTAACTATACTGTCTTGTTTCAGTCTCTGTTTACATGTGTATTTATCTGTAATGGCATGGATTATGCTAGGAATCTGAATCCTGGCATCACATAACCCTTCTTTGGATCATAGAAGTTATATGCTAGTGAATGCTTTCACTAAGATTTTTAGAAAGAATTGGTGTGTGTGTGTGTGTGTGTGTGTGTGTGTGTGTGTGTGTGTGTGTGTGTGTGTGTGTGTGTGTGTGTGTGTGTGTGTGTGTTTTCCTGTATGCATAGCAAACAGGACCTTTATGTATTATTTTATAGCTAGCTGTGCTCTAAAAAGTAAGTATACAGACATTTACTTGCAACTGACATCTAATGCAGAAATTAGAAACTCAATTACTGTAAAGAACTGGCCTCATTTCAAAATATGATTAATCAATTCAGACACAGCAACCTGTAAACTGAGTATAGACGACTGAACTCAAAAAAGAACTTAGAAGATAATTTAATACAAACAATTGATCTGAGAGCAAAAATGTTAGCTAGGATTCATAGGTATATGCTATGCATACTGGCAATACTCTGCAGTGAAAAGTGCAAATTAATATCCAAATGGTGACTGACAGACTGTATCTAAGCAGCTAGCTGTGTTCTGATGTGACAGCCAGAGCAATGCTGAAAAGCTGCAAGCCAACCATGCTGAAGCAGAGCAAGAAGTAAGTTGCAGATCACAGGGAAAGCCATGCACACGTTATCATGAACCTGGCAAGTTCAGGAGTAGGCTGGAGGCAAGCACCTTACGGTATATCACAAAATAATGTAAACACCTGCTATATGATGTCCAGTTACTTGGATAATTATTGGGGAGGGGAGGATCGGGCAACTGCAAATGAGGTGCATGCAAAGTTACACACATGGCAGAACCATAAAGGAAAGCAGGTGGGGGCACTTTTTCTTTTTTTTTTTTTTTTTAGTAAGGACAGGTATGCTGTTTTATGTATATGTAGAGAGAAGTGAGGATGGTAAGAATGACAAGGAAGTGAGCAAAAAAGATGGGAAAGTTAGTCTGTTGAGGTACACAAGCAAACACAAAACACTACATACAAACAGAGGTAGATGTACACACACAGTAAGAGGAGGGACATGAGAAGCACAGAGAGAAATAGATTTTCTGACCTTAGTGAAGAGGTGTTTCTTCCATGATTTGAGTAAAGAAAGGTAACAAAGTATGCTGAACAGCACACATCTGTATCAGTGAGAGCTGACAGTCTCTGAGCTCTCCTGAAGCATGCAGTCTGTTTAACTCTAAGGTTCCAGTTAAAAAGCAAACAACTTGCAGGTTAAGTCTTCATATTCTCCTATAACCAATTAGGCTGGCAGCATTCTTACTTCAAGTACATCAGCTAATCAGCTGCACTGATCAATGGTAACCATTTTTGAGAGCATAAATTAATACTTTTGTTACCATCTCTAAGGGACAAAACTGTAAACTCAAGACAGATGTATCTTCTTGGGAACCTATAAATAAAAACTAAAGGAAACTAGAGCAGATACAAAATAAAAAACAAAAACAAAAAAAAAAAATCAGAACAAACAAATAAAAAAACAGAGCATTCTTCCTGAAATGGATTACATTCTTCTAAGACTTTTTTTCTGTAATGACTGAATATTCTAGGCCTGACTGTAAGGGCCTCCGCTGAAAACAGGCTCTCTGGAACCTAGTCGGACATTCCCGGTCAACAAATGTTAAATAAAATAAAATAAATAAACTCATTTATATATTTTTTTGCTTTGTCTTGAATGAGGAGCTGCCTGATTAATAGCAGGAAAATGACAATGTATTAATATCACTTTGGTAATTTTCTTTTTTTTTTCTTTTAACAGGGTTGATAAGTTCTTTGCTTGTTCTGGGAACTCCAGGTATGTTAAGAATATCAAGATTTTATTACTATTTGCATGACTATATTATTGAACTGAAAAAAAAGCAACATTCATTATACCTCACTTAGACTTTAAGATAAATTAACTTTTTCTAAAAGATACAAGAAAACAATTAATTTAACTGAGACATGTTCTACCTCAGCTCGTATTTGAAATATAATGCTGCTCTAGGGTTCCTTACAGCTTTTAGAAAATTAATATAGTAGTGAACATTTAGCAATAGCCATAAGAATTGTAGCCGTAATACTGGCCAATGAGTCTTAGAGGGGATATCATTTCAAGACCATGCAGTCCAGCCTTACTTTAATATTGTATTCAAACTGACTCAGAGGTCATAGAGCATCATTTTGTCTATGTCAATCATAGACAGCATGGCTTCTTCAAGTTGCACTTGACATGAATTGATTGATTTGTGTATGACAAAGGAACATAGCTTGTCTGTCTACACACTTACCGCCCCTCTATTGAAACAAAATGCTTTAGTCCACTTAACCTCCAGGTTGCAAGGTTGTCCTTTATCTTATGGCAGAGATGTAAAAACAGAGTGCATGTAGACAGGATTACAAGGCAGTTAAACTTTTAACTGCTCTTTTAGACAAATGGGGTCTACAGTCCATTTCAGGAAATTGTGACAGCATTGCAAAAGTAAGTAAGTGGGAGAACAATACGTTGGGAGGCATTCAATTCAAGTAAATTGCTGTTGTTCTGTTTGACCCTTTATCCTTTTGGTGAGGAACTTTTGTGGCCTCTCCAGCTGCTGCAAGTGTCGGGTCAGATACATTCGAATGGGGCATTGTACTCGATCATTGGTCTGATGAGTGATGAGTATAGGAGACTATGACTTCCCTTGATCTAGATGTGAATCCCTTCATGATAAGGTGGGCAATGTAGAAGGTCTTCCTAACTACTTTAGCAATATGGGTGTCGAATGAAGGCTACTGTCCACCTGGGTTCCCAGGTCCCTGATAACTTCTTCTGTGATCAGGGATTGCCTCCTATATGGTATCTAGGGTGACCTTATTTTTCCCGAAGGGTATGACTATGCATTTCTTGGCATTTAACTTTAGGCCATGGCTCTGGCACCAGTTATCCGTTTCTGTGAGACCCTTCTGAAGGATATCTGTGTCGGATGTGTTTTCAACTACGGCGCCCAGTTTGCAGTCATCTGCAAACTTTGTCAGCCATAACCCTCCTATGTTTGCTTGTACTTCAGAAAGTAGATGCCAAACAAGAGTGGGCCCAGGACTGAGCCCTGTGGTACACCACTTGTGACAGGCTTTGAGTCTGACATGGCGCCAGCAACTCTGACCCTGTGGGTTCTGTCACTCAGCCAGTTTGCAATCCATCTTGTAATGTATGGGTTTACATTTAAGTTGATGAGTTTATCAATGATGCCCGAGTGGGGTATTGTATCGAAAGCCTTAGCCAGGTCTAGGTAGGATGTATGGGCTGGCTTTCCTTAGTCAATGGCCTTGGTGACTGTTTCAAAAAAGTCAACCAAGTTTAAGAGGCATGATCTGCCTTTGACAAAGCCAAACTGGGTTGGATCCAAAGTCTGCAAATTCCCTATGTCTTTATTTATGAGATACATTATGATCCTCTCCATGGCTTTGCAGATAAGGCTTGTCAAGCTAATGGGACGGTAATTTCCAGGGTCGGTGGAGGCACCGCCTTTGTGGAGTGGGATCACAGTCGCCAGCGCCACTCCTGGCGTATCCAGAGGTGAGACTAAGATTAAACAGCTGTCCTAACTGTGGGTTTAATTCCTCGTTGAGTTCATGGAGCACACAGCCGGGGACACCATCAGGTCCCATGGATGCTGTGTTCTTTGCCTTGGAGAGAGCAGTTCTCACCTGGGCGTTAGAGATGTTTGGGGGGCTACAATCATTTGGTATAGATATCTCTCCTTTAGGGGGGGAGAAGTTTGCACTGAACCTGTCAGCCAGTATGTTGGCAATGTCTGTAGGATCAGTAATCTTCACATCATTTTGAACTAATTCTGAGCATATCTGGGAGTTTCCTCCTAGGTTTCTGACATAGCTGAAGAATGCCTTATGGTTGTCTTTAGAGTCCTTAGCTATTTTTTTCTCAAAATTAGCTTTGGATGATTTTATGAGAGCTCTTAGCTTTTTACTTATAGTGATCAGCGGTGTCTTACCTTTTAAGGATTTTGCTCTATCTTGTAGTAGCTTTCTCCTTTTGTTGTAGAGTTTGTTTATAGCTGGGGTCCACCAGACTGGACGCTTGCCTTTGGTACAAAGAGTCTTTGTTTTGCTTGGGATTGCCTGATCCATGCAGCCCTGCAGGTGCTGGTAGAAGGCATTTGTAAGTGATTCAGCGGTTTGAGTAATGTTTACCGCCAGTTCAGGGGCCTTAAAGGAGACCACACTAGTCTTTAGAAGTGTGAAGTCGGCTTTCGAGAAGTTCTTTACTGTGGTCTTTTTTATTTCGGGTGGGAGCGGGATGAGGACCTCCAGCGAGATTAGTTTGTGATCTGATCTCACCAGTGAGGGGTATACTTCCGGTGTTGAACATTGTGCTCCCATGTTCGTGATAATGAGATCAAGTATGTTTTCTCTCTTGATGGTAAAAGAGATGGAGTTATCAACGCACATTTCTAGGTCCCAAACTACATTTTAATTTTGTAGAGGTGTGTGGTCTAAACAGTATGAGGAGGAGATTGTGTACCAACAGTAATGCTAATATACTTTTTAGCATTTAATCTGAGCCCATTTTTAGTGCACCAAGGATTTACAAGGGAGAGTTCATTCTGGAGGGTTTGGATGCCAGGGGGTGGCTTAGCAATAACTCTGCAATTTGCAGTCATCTTCAGACTTACTTAACCAGAAGTCTTGGCTGTCCACCTAGAGATTTGGTAAGTAAATGCCAAAAGGAAGAGATTGCAGCACTGAGCCTTGAGGGATATCACTGTCACTTTCATATTTTCTAATGCGACATCTGCAACTTGCACTGTGTGTTTTTTGTCTTTCAGCCACTTTGTTATACATCTTACCATTTATAGGTTGATTTTTAATGTATGCAACTTGTGGATGATCCCAGCTTGGGGGATGGTGTTGAAGGTGTTTGCCAGGTCAAGGTATACTGTGTGTACTCCATGTCACGTGCCTACAGTCTCTATAATCCTTTCAGAGAAGTTTATCAGCTTCAAAACATAGGATCTACCCTTCAAAAAGCCAGACTATCTGGGGTCAAATTTAGTAACATTCTTGATCTCATAGCTTATGATGTCAGCTATAATATGTTCCATGGCTTAGCAGATGTGACTTATAAGACTGATAGAGCTGTAATTACATGAGTAAGTTGAAAGGCCATCCTTATGGATCGGCAGCACCACTATGGTGTTCCACTCATCAGGTACAAAACAAGTAGCTAAAGCTGAATAAAACAGATTGAGTAGTGTGCCTGCAAGGCATGTTTTACACTATGAATTAATCAAATGTATATTCTCAGGTCTCATGGGGGAAGTATTTTTGGTCTTGGTTTGCACTTTCAGGAAATGATCTTTAAGATAATGGGGGATTAATGGATTACCATATTTCAGAGCTAAGGATAGAAGTTACTGTATTATAATATTACATTGTTGCACATTTCAGATCACACTGATACTGCTTTTATCATTTTGATGTGCTTATATTTAACTATACTGTCTTGTTTCAGTCTCTGTTTACATGTGTATTTATCTGTAATGGCATGGATTATGCTAGGAATCTGAATCCTGGCATCACATAACCCTTCTTTGGATCATAGAAGTTATATGCTAGTGAATGCTTTCACTAAGATTTTTAGAAAGAATTGGTGTGTCTATGTTTTATGTGTGTGTGTGTGTGTGTGTGTGTGTGTGTGTGTGTGTGTGTGTGTGTGTGTGTGTGTGTGTGTGTGTGTTTTCCTGTATGCATAGCAAACAGGACCTTTATGTATTATTTTTTAGCTAGCTGTGCTCTAAAAAGTAAGTATACAGACATTTACTTGCAACTGACATCTAATGCAGAAATTAGAAACTCAATTACTGTAAAGAACTGGCCTCTTATTTCAAAATATGATTAATCAATTCAGACACAGCAACCTGTAAACTGAGTATAGACGACTGAACTCAAAAAAGAACTTAGAAGATAATTTAATACAAACAATTGATCTGAGAGCAAAAATGTTAGCTAGGATTCATAGGTATATGCTATGCATACTGGCAATAATCTGCAGTGAGAAGTGCAAATTAATATCCACATGGTGACTGACAGACTGTATCTAAGCAGCTAGCTGTGTTCTGATGTGACAGCCAGAGCAATGCTGAAAAGCTGCAAGCCAACCATGCTGAAGCAGAGCAAGAAGTAAGTTGCAGATCACAGGGAAAGCCATGCACACGTTATCATGAACCCGGCAAGTTCAGGAGTAGGCTGGAGGCAAGCACCTTACGGTATATCACAAAATAATGTAAACACCTGCTATATGATGTCCAGTTACTTGGATAATTATTGGGGAGGGGAGGATCGGGCAACTGCAAATGAGGGAAAATAGCATGCAAAGTTACACACATGGCAGAACCATAAAGGAAAGCAGGTGGGGGCACTTTTTCTTTTTTTTTTTTTTTTTTAGTAAGGACAGGTATACTGTTTTATGTATATGTAGAGAGAAGTGAGGATGGTAAGAATGACAAGGAAGTGAGCAAAAAAGATGGGAAAGTTAATCTGTTGAGGTACACAAGCAAACACAAAACACTACATACAAACAGAGGTAGATGTACACACAGTAAGAGGAGGGACATGAGAAGCACAGAGAGAAATAGATTTTCTGACCATAGTGAAGAGGTGTTTCTTCCCTGGTTTGAATAAAGAAAGGTAACAAAGCATGCTGAACAGCACACATCTGTATCAGTGAGAGCTGACAGTCTCTGAGTTCTCCTGAAGCATGCAGTCTGTTTAACTCTAAGGTTCCAGTTAAAAAGCAAACAACTTGCAGGTTAAGTCTTCATATTCTCCTATAACCAATTAGGCTGGCAGCATTCTTACATCAAGTACATCAGCTAATCAGCTGCACTGATCAATGGTAACCATTTTTGAGAGCATAAATTAATACTTTTGTTACCATCTCTAAGGGACAAAACTGTAAACTCAAGACAGATGTATCTTCTTGGGAACCAATAAATAAAAACTAAAGGAAACTAGCGCAGATACAAAATAAAAAACAAAATAAAAAAAAATCAGAACAAACAAATAAAAAAACAGAGCATTCTTCCTGAAATGGATTACATTCTTCTAAGACTTTTCTTTCTGTAATGACTGAATATTCTAGGCCTGATTGTAAGGGCCTCCGCTGAAAACAGGCTCTCTGGAACCTAGTCGGACATTCCCGGTCAACAAATGTTAAATAAAATAAAATAAATAAACTCATTTATATATTTTTTTGCTTTGTCTTGAATGAGGAGCTGCCTGATTAATAGCAGGAAAATGACAATGTATTAATATCACTTTGGTAATTTTCTTTTTTTTTTCTTTTAACAGGGTTGATAAGTTCTTCGCTTGTTCTGGGAACTCCAGGTATGTTAAGAATTTCAAGATTTTATTACTATTTGCATTACTGTATTATTGAACTGAAAAAAAGCAACATTCATTATACCTCACTTAGACTTTAAGATAAATTAACTTTTTCTAAAAGATACAAGAAAACAATTAATTTAACTGAGACATGTTCTACCTCAGCTCGTATTTGAAATATAATGCTGCTCTAGGCTTCCTTACAGCTTTTAGAAAATTAATATAGTAGTGAACATTTAGCAATAGCCATAAGAATTGTAGCCGTAATACTGGCCAATGAGTCTTAGAGGGGATATCAGTTCAAGACCATGCAGTCCAGCCTTACTTTAATATTGTATTCAAACTGACTCAGAGGTCATAGAGCATCATTTTGTCTATGTCAATCACAGACAGCATGGCTTCTTCAAGTTGCACTTGACATGAATTGATTGATTTGTGTATGACAAAGGAACATAGCTTGTCTGTCTACACACTTACCGCCCCTCTATTGAAACAAAATGCTTTAGTCCACTTAACCTCCAGGTTGCAAGGTTGTCCTTTATCTTATGGCAGAGATGTAAAAACAGAGTGCATGCAGACAGGATTACAAGGCAGTTAAACTTTTAACTGCTCTTTTAGACAAATGGGGTCTACAGTCCATTTCAGGAAATTGTGACAGCATTGCAAAGGTAAGTAAGTGGGAGAACAATACGTCGGGGGGCATTCAATTCAAGTAAATTGCTGTTGTTCTGTAATATAATAAGCATTAAGCAATTGTTGTGAAACAATGAACTCAGATAAATGCAATGTAGTTTACCTATTATATATGATAGTATTGACAAATAAGAGAAAATGGAGGTGTCATTTTTAGCAAAGTTGCTCTATGTAAACCTTAAAATAGATGATAGAAGTGGTTTCCATTGTAAGTCCATGGGCTGTTAATTGTGATACTTAACACTGTGTAAATTAAGTGTGATTAAAGGAAAATGTATAGTAAGTAGAAAATATCTATACCTCAAAGATTTCCCGTTTCTCCAATGTAAAGTGACCTTACAGTTAGTATGTACACATTTATATACATCTGGCTGCAGGTCAGAAGAGTAAATGGTCATATGAGTGAACATTCTCCTTAACGGTATTTTAGCCTTCTGCTTTCTGTGTGAGATTGCTTTACAGCAGAGTCAGAGAATTTCCCATTACCCCACTGTTGCATGATCTTGGAGTAGTATATATAATTAGCAAGGGGTGTAGAGGTTGCAGTGGGGTTGTCCCCTCCAAAAAATTTGTTTTGTTATTTGTTGTTTTCAATCATTTTAAATTCACTCTAAAACGATCACTATTTTTTTCATTGTTCTTTCAAGTGTTCGATATTTTATGAACTAGATAGACTGATGGACATATAGATAGATAGATAGATAGATAGATAGATAGATAGATAGATAGATAGATAGATAGATAGATATGGGAGATCTGAATTTAATCAAATCCCCCTTTGGTTGACATCTGTTTAGTCAACAAAATTTAGTTGACTATTCAGATGTTTGACAGGTATGTTAGACTGCATAATTCTTGGGGTAGAGAAATATTCCCTTTCCCTGACAGTGTGCAATCTCAGAGTTAGTATATATAGTTAGCAGGGGAGTTTGGAGGGCTGTTTTTAAAATATTTGTTTTGCATGCACTGAGATTTTTGTTTGGTACATACATATTGCTGTGTTGACTTTGGCAAAGTCAACCTTTTGTGGTTGGCTTTGTGAATATCAATATTTGGGTCATATTTGGGTCTTATACACAAACAAAGGCACAGACAGACAAAGACACACACACACACACACACACACACACACACACACACACACACACACACACACACACACACACACTACATATAAGTGACAAGGGTGTGGAAGATATAGCCCCAAAAATGGAGATCAGGGGGGTTTTGAAACAATGCTTTTAATGTATAACATTGACTTTTGCAGTTCATTGTTATTTATAGTGAGTCACACTCTTTTTTTCACAGTATGAGTCTCGCACTTCCAGTAGGGCACCAGAGTGAGTACTGAGTAATTTATTTTGTGTGTTGACTGCAAGTATCCAATAGTCAAACTACTTTATTTGTCTACAATTTCTGCAATGATGCTGTTAGATAAGATTTGATAAGAGCGTGTCTGCACATCTGCTTATTTTTTGAGTAGAAACAAAGATTTTTAGATCCGCTCACCCAAACCCCAAAAACAGTAATCCCTTTAAAAGGGTCGGGAACTGGTATAGTGGTTAAGGTGTTTATCTCACAGACACAAAATACAGAGTTTAATTCTTACTCTTCGGATGCGAAATTTGACTAAGCTTAAAATGGCCCACAATGGCAGATAGCCTAGTAATAATCCATGAACCTATATTTTAAGGGGAGGGTTTGGCATAATGATTAAGGTATTTACCTCATATGCATAAGGTACAAGGTTTACCGACCCTTTGCAGCAGTTAATTTAATATTCACTTATGAATCTAAAAAGTGCCTTTGAAAAATATTAAAGGTACTTTGTGCAATGGAATTTTCACTTTTGCAGCTAATATTGTGGGCACCTAGACATCACACATGTTATAAGCTTTTTGGGATCAAGGTTGGAGTTGCTTTACTTTGCTGCACTTATTTTCCTAGTTCTATATTGAGGCTGTTGGCATTGTACCTCTCATAATGAATGAATGAATGAATGAATGAATGAATGAATGAATGAATGAATGAATGAATAGGAGAGTTCTGTCTCACCTTAAGACACAGTGAAACTGCTATGCTAGGTACAGTAAGGGCATGAAAACATGCTTCATTAGTGCACAAGGAAAGCCTGGTGAAGCTGACTTTATTTTTCCTTGTCTCATGCATTATCTGTCTTCCTTACTTTCCATTTTCTTGGTGTTCTTTCCTTTTCAGAGATGAAACATTGTATCAAAAGAAGCCAGTGCATTAATAATACTATATATAGCCTACAAGCATGGCAGTTACAGAAACGTTATCTCTAAATACTTTTTTCCTCATTTCTGTTGGCATCCAGGAAAATACATGATGCAGAGCACAGTATCATTGATGTGCTAGATTCACCTGCTCCTGACATTCACTCTCCGTCCACCCCATCTGTTTATCAAAAGGTGAGATCTTACTTACTTGCACCAGTTTTCAGAGTACCTACCATTTTTTGTCTGTATAAGTTTATTGCAAAGTACAATATCAACAAAGGAAAACTTTCCTGCTTTCTTTCTGAAATCGGAATGTTACTTGTATGCTTTGTTCTTAACTAATTTTTAAGTAATTTACTGTTGTAACGAACAGTTGACAAAAAAGGAAAAATGGTTGCATATGAACTGCAGTGTGAGCGAGAATTTTATGCTTTGCATCCCTAGATAAGGACTGTTTCCTAAATATTCCAGAATCTTTGGTACACAATTCAACATCAACAGCCTACTCATTCAGAACTAGTTTCTTCACTGAGATATGTGCTGATATATAAGGCCTTGAAACCCACCCAAGCACAGTCCTTAAATATTTTAAGTGTTGCTAAAGCAGGATCCACTTAGTTCATACTATGGACCATGAAAAAAACGTAATCGTTTCTGGTTAAAAAATTAAAATGAAGAGCATACAAGCCCTTTAGCACAAACATGCAATTACACAAGACTTGTATAATTATCTTGTGGTTTCTGATCCAATTATTCCAACAATCAATGGGTTGCCTAAAACACCTAAAGAATGATCTGATCCACCATTGTGCCCTACGGTATCGTGCAATGGATGGGCCACAGAACCCATTTCAATTTTCATAGAGCATCACTTAAAAGGTGTAATGGATCGTGCACCACCAGTACTTAAAGATACTGGACATTTTATACAGAGTTTATATGATTATGTGACAACTTTAGAAAATGGTGTCCATTCCCTGGTGATCACCCTAGACGTTAATAGTTTATTTACTGTTGTACTCAGCAAGCATGGTATAGAGGCTGTGAAACATTTCTTGGTGAAGAATAGTGATCTGGACAGCAGTAAAATTGATCTGAATGGTGTTCTGCTGCATTAAGTATTGGAGAACAACATCTTTACTTTTGGTAAACCTATATATTGGCATAGATAGGGAGTTGCAATGGACACACCCTGTGCCAATAGTTATGCCAGTCTGGTACTGGTCAACTGGGAATCACAATTTATTTTAATTACAGCCAATCCATATATATCATCTGTAAGGTATTACAAATGGTTTGTGGATGATATTTATTCATTATGGGATGACACTCCTAAACAACTGGATGCTTTTGTGATGTAATTGGAAACCACAACAGACTTTTTGAGAATCACTGTACATTCTTCGAAATCCACTATGGACTTTTTAGATACTAGGATCTCTGTTGATGAAAGAGGTGTTATGCATACAGAGTTGTTCAGAAAAGACAGTGACAAGAATACAATAATTCACTGAAATAGCATGCATCCCCATCAAATGTAATGAGGAATCAATTTTACAGTGTTTCCAGGGTGGGAGGATGGCAAAATGGTTAAAGTGTTTACCTGGCAAACACAAGGTGCAGGGTTTGATTCTCACATGGGGTAATTGGCTAGGCTTAAAATGGCCCACAAGGGCAATTAGCCTAGTACTAACCTATGACCTATGACACACTGAAGAAGTTAAATACAATGTGGCCATGACTGGAATGAAGGAGAGACTTAAAAACAGAGACTACATTGAATGGGAGATAAATAATAAGAGGGCCATTATACAATTAGAAAGACAGAATACAGTCAAACCACTTTTCTCTAACACATCAATAATCCCAGCCCCTCTGAG
>NC_056741.1:344726140-344733640 GCF_019279795.1 Protopterus annectens | reverse complement strand
TAACTAATCTGGGCTGAGTATATACTGTGCCTGACAAGTCACTAGCTTTAAAGATTAGAATAGAGTCTACAAAGTTCTTACATACATACATACAGTACATACATATAATTATTCCATGCACAGACATTAATGCCCTTCTAGCCTGCCAATATACCAAAATAGTTGTTCCCATAATAAGTGCCCAGGCTGTTCTTAAACTATTTAAAATAGTGCTTGCTTTAATGTAATTTGGTAGAAAATTCCATGCATCAACAGCATCAGAGAATCAGTCAGTACACTTCTCATTCCTAGAGAATATTCTAGATAAGTTGTCTGATGATTCTCTGCTACTTTTTATAACCCCAAACATTCTCAGAGCTGTCTCTAAATGCCCTATATACCTGAATAAGGTCTCCTATTAAATATCTATATGAAATGCTGTATAAGTTCAGATATTTTAGTCTTTCATAATAACTTACAGTTTTACAACCATGGATCCTCTTGGTATATTTCTGCTGTACTCTTTCCAGTTTACTCATGCTTGTTTTCTTACAAGATTTTCATACTGTTATTCCAAACTCGTTTGGTTCTAATGTAACTAACAAGCAATGACTTCATCATTTCTGATTTCCTAGCCTTTATAAATCTTTTTATACAAACTATAGTTCAATAACTATCATTAGCCAATTGGTTTATACGATTGATGAAATTCAAACCTGGATCTACCCATACACCCAGGTCCTTAAATTAATCTACAGATTCAATCACTGTGTGCTGTATTAAATATTCACCTTTGAATTTATAGCTCCCAAATTTCAAATGTTTATTTTTGACATATTTATCAGCATATTATTCTCCTGTTCCCACATGATCAGATTAGTCAAGTTCCTTTGCACACGTTATATGACTCTGGATTTGTCATACTCCCCTTTCCCTTAAAGACAGGTGCAATAAGTGGATGTCTCCAATCTTGAGGAATCCTCTCATATTTATACGATCTAGTAAACAATAGATACAATGTTACTGTAAGTTCTTACTGGTGTTCTCAGCTCATTCTGCTTTGTTTGGACCCAGTTTGTATAGTTCTTTTTCAATATAATCTAATTTGATTTCAGTATCTGAAGTTAACTAGATGTCACAAGGATGATCTATCACACCCTTTGTGGAGCCAAACTGCTTTGCATACCATTTTAAATTTTAGAATCTGCACACAGTTTAGCAGTTTGTATGTCTTTACTCCTTCCATATCTTATGCATCTATAAAATGGTTTACTATTATGCTTAATATCTTTATATACAATTTCTTCAAATTTTTCTTGATCTGGTCTCACACTATGTTTAATTTGTCTGTGCTTTTTTATTTCAGTTTTCAAAATTGGAGTTCAACCTCTTTTCCATTTCTTATATTTTTGTCTGGAATCTTGAATCAAGTATCTTGTTCTTATGGAAATATATCCTACTGACACTGTGGGCCTGGATCTTGATGCTGAACATTTTTGTTTACTTTTTGCATTCAAACAATTTCTCTTTCAGACATTCACACACTCCTTCTGCAGTTTCCCCAGAATGAATCACTCCAATTAGTTTTCCTTAGTGACTGTTTTGCTACCTCATAATTTGTTAATAATCTTCTGTGCCTTGATTTATATTCCATTTTGACAGAATTATCTATCAACAAATTAACTTTTATAATCCCATGATCACTGCACATTAATGGTGGTAAAACCTGACATGAAATAACAGCAATTCCTTTAAGAACACAAACAACATCTAGTACGTTGTGTTCCCTGGTAGGATTTTTTACAATCTGAATAAATTTTTGTTCCTGAACATATGTTGTGAATAATTTTCTTCCTAATGTTGTTGAATCAGTATTATTCCAGTCAGTTTCTATGAAATGCCCCAGCCATTATTATTCTTCCCTCTTGTGTTACATGCAAGAAATGTATGCATTTCTCTAAGTCATCAGCACTTGACTTTGGTGGTCTGTACACTCCAACACTTGTTAAATGTTCTAGGGTTGTGTTTATTGTCACAGTTATCCAATCTATACTATTTGGTGTTATCAATGAACATACAATAATCACAGGTCTCATAAATATATTTAATCCCTGTCATAACACCTCCACTTGATTTTTTGTTAGAATGTCTGTTACAGTAAGAAGATTTATACCCTGACAGAACTGGTTTCCAGGCATTGTTCTTTAACCATTTTTCACAAATAATAACATCGGTCTTGTGGCAATGTAACAAATTTTCAATAAGAAAACTTTTTTATTAATGATCCTAGCATTAACAACTTAAAGAGATGCATCAAATCTTGCTATCTGTGAACTGTTAAATTGTCGGGCCATCAAAAATCCTACTTTGTGATTGTCAAATATTGCAAAACATCATCTGCAAAAATTTTCATTACTGATCTTGACAAGTGCACACCATCCTGGCTGAACATGAACAAAATTAGGCACCAGTGCTCTAACACTTCCATTTTTTTTTTAATGGC
This sequence comes from Protopterus annectens, assembly GCF_019279795.1. Taxonomy (NCBI): domain Eukaryota; kingdom Metazoa; phylum Chordata; order Ceratodontiformes; family Protopteridae; genus Protopterus; species Protopterus annectens. The sequence continues at coordinate 344,731,158 of NC_056741.1, read as the reverse complement.
ACATTTTTTTCATTTAGGTATTTACCCAAAACATCTTTCCATTCTCTTTGACCTGACTTTCTTTTCTGTATGTGATTTGTGAAAAGTATGTCCTAACATCTGTACAAGCTATGCTATCTAAGAGGGTTGTGAGTTCCTTATTAACAGTCAGAGAATCTTTGCAGATGCAATAATTTCTACTGATATGAATAAAAACAGATCTGTACTTATAGGATCATAGGAGGTTACTAGGCTAATGGCCTTAGAGCCTTTTTAACCCTAGCAATTCATGCCCCATGTTCCCAGTTATCAAAGACCATGGGCTAGAATGGCCTTCATATATGCCTATGCTTTAGGGAATCTACAAACTGCTCTTGTCCATAAGAACCACAGGTGACAAGCCAGAGGTGAGTTTGTGATTTCCCATCCAATGGTCCATACTGCTTTTGAATAGGCTTAGTGAAGAGTTCTGTTTCACATGAATGGGGAGCCTGTTCCAAAGAAGGGGTAATCTCTTAGACACATACCTGTCTTTTCAACATGTTTTGCTTATGTCACAGATAAGGTTTAGATCCTTAAATTGGGTAATTGTAGTGCTGTTTGTGAATGTGTAGCAGATCCATCAGGGCTGGATCAGAGATTGCCTTGTAGGTTAGGTATAGATTGCCCTTCAGTAGTCTGCAGGAGACTGAGTACAAGGACAGGGTTTTGAGGTAGTCTGCATAGGGCATACTAATTGCATCTTGTATTCTTTTATTGAAGAACCTCTGTGCTTGGTCAGGTGCATGCCAAAGAGTGCATTATACTCAATTATTGGTCTAATGAGGGCTGAGTACAGTGGGATTATGATCTTTTTAGATCTGGATGCCATGCCCTTACTAATAAGCTGCATCACATAGAACAATTTTATCACCAACATGGATACATTGTGATCAAAGTTCAGGTTGTTGTCAGCCTGATTTCCCAAGTCGCTTACCATTGGGTCTACTGTTAGGTGAGTATTATTGATGTTATAATTTGCAGAGGTTGTCATATTCCCAAAGGGTATAATTAGGAATTTTTTGCATTGAGTTTTAGGCCATGGTTCTGGCACCAGTTATTTGTCTGCATCAGACCTTGCTGGAAGATATATATATATATATATATATATATATATATATATATATATATATATATATATATATTTATATACATCTCTGGGTGGTTCAATGACTGCATTCAGCTTGCAGTCATCAGCAAATTTGGTCAGGCAAATTCCCTCAACATTTGCCTTGACTTCAGAGACGTATATTCCAAAGAGAAGAGGTCCCAATGCCAAGATCTACTAACAGGCCTCTTGGTGGAGGTGGATTCCCCCAACCTAACTTTGTGTTTTTTGTTCTTTCTGTGAGTCATTTGGCTCTCCATTGGGTGACATAAGGATTTATGCTTAAATTTGTGACTTTGTCTATAACACTGAAGTGAAGTATTGTGTCCCATGCCTTTGCCATTTCAAGGTAGGCAGTATGCACTATTTTCCCTCATCCAAGACTCTAGTGACCTTCTCAAATAAGTCCACTAAGTTTAGTAGGCATGATATTCCATTTAAAAACCTGAACTTTAAATGGGTCCAGTGTCTGAAGATCTCCTATGTCTTTGTTTACCAGGTCTACAATAATTATTTCCATGTTCTTACATGTAAGACTAATCAAATGTATGGGTTTGTAGTTCCCTGGGTCTATTGATGATCCACTTTTGTGTAGATGGATGACAGCTGCAGTCCTCCATTCCCTATGGATGATGCCTGTCTGGAGGCTGTGGATGAATAGATATTCTAGTGGGCCTGACAGGTCATGTTTCAAGTTATTGAGGTGAGTTAGAGAATAATCCAGAATAATCCAATCAGTAAACTCTAAATTGCAGTGTAAGTATATATATATATATATATATATATATATATATATATATATATATATATATATATATATATATATATTTATATAAGGCACAGGTCCTGTAGCAATTTACAATTCACTTACTGTTGTGAGTGATACTACAAGACTAAGGTTCCCACATTAGGTAAAAATGAAAGCAGAAAAAATGCAGTAGAAATGTAATAAATGAGGCTCAGATCCTGTAGCAATTCACAATGCTCAAATTCTGTGAGTGATACTACAAGACCTCACTGAGTTCCCCGGACCAAGTAAATGTAAGCAGAAAAAATATACTAGAAATGTAACTTTTAGGGCTCATCTACTGCAGCAATTTACATTTCTCTCACTATTGATACTATAAGATTAAGGTTACCAGATTAGGTAAAATACAAACAGAAAAAAATCAGTATAAATTTAATAAATGAGTCTCAGATCCTGCAGCAATTCATAATTCTCTCATTATTGCATTACTAATTCCTTACATTAAGGCATTCTAAGGCCTATCTCACATCCTCTGTTTTTGCTCTTGGCAAGCATAACACTATTTGATCTTCATTATCTTCTCTGCAAATGTAAGCATCACTTCCTCTAATAATTGAATTTCCAGTTGCATGAATATCTTTCCTGACCAGATCTGAAGAATCTTCAACTTCTAATTCAGTAATATCTACTCTATCAATTGTTATAAAGGAATGGCCTTCATCATCATTAGTCTTATTAATACAACTGTTTTCATTGCTTATTACATTCACAAGCATACAATTCTCATCCAGCTGGCTTTGTGCACCCACAGCTTGAGCCATGTTGTCAACATCTGTCTTTCTCTTCTTTTTTTCATATAGTAATGTGCTTCAATCCTCCACATTTGATTCTGAGTTCTTATTTTTCACCATCTTCTTGTATCTTTCTATTTATCTTATTCTTCTTTCGGCTTTTCCCATTTAGGGGTTGCCACAGCGGAACTCCGGTCCGCTAATGATTGGCAGCAGATTTTTTACGGGTTCTGAGGTGCCAGCTCGATGCCCAACCTTCAATGAAGGCACACCCATTCTACGCATGTCTTTTGAACACCACTCGACCATGGAGAGGACATGGAGACTCCACACAGAGGGCGCTCCAGCTGAGAATCGAACGGGAGAACCTCTTGCTGTGAGGCAACAACACTACCACTGTACCACTGCGGCTTACTTCCCATTTGGAAAAGTAATGCCTTTTTCTGTAGACTGAAGGTTTTCTGTAGAACAAAAACATGTTATTTAGTATGCATTTTCTTTACTTTACAGACATCTGTCAGTTTCTTTTTCTTCCTTGTTATTTGTTATGAACTTCTGCCTTTCTTTTTTTGTTTTTATTTTCTTCTAGACACTCTGAATCCACAGATTACTGAATACTTGTATCTAGATTTGCAAATTTGTCAGTGGTATTAGCTTGTTCCATAAAGAATGAGCAATCTTTACAGACAATAGACATTTCATTTCCTAAATGTTTTCTGCTTGCTTTTTCCTAACATTATTTATTTTATCAGTCCAGTCATTAATATATGTAACAACAATTCTCCATCTTGTGCCAATTGCACAAGTGCAATCATCATCGGTAAATCTAGATTTACTACTAATAATTGTAAACAAATCATCCAACATTTGACATAAGGAACACAGATCAGTCTTATCAGGTGTTACCTACAAATATACACAGTGTTTAGTACATTGTACAAGCTACCTATGCTTTAGCAAATCATTAATGGCGTACTCATTTAAGGATTCCATATTCAGCTGCACATGAATAAAGAATTTTAAAGAAAAGAATAATCAAACTCAGTAATAATAGTATTCAAAGAGAATTTAAATCACCTTCTATGCAAAATATCCCACACACAATATAGAATTAAATATTAAATTGAGTACAGTAAAGTTGTTCCTTTGACTGTACAAGCTGTGAAAAGTCATACAAAAGTTGGAATTCCTTTACTCGCTATCGATCACAGCCATACCTCTTCTTTAACAGTAAAGATCAGTACATCAGAAACCAGCACAGGATTGTCTAGGTAACCTCTTGATTGTCCTATCTGCAGTATGTGTGAATTTTTAGATGACTAGGCCCCTTGGGATAGCTAGAGTTTGCCTATCCCTTTGTAACAACAAACAGTGAAAATTAAAAGTAAAACAAAGTATAAATGAAATGAAATATTGTCTACATGATATTCCCTTCCTTCCTACAAACAATGAAAAATAGTGGTAAAAAATTAAATATAAATTCAAATAAAAACTTCTCTTACCAGGCTACTGCACAGTCAATCACAAACCAAGACAGAATTGTTTAGCTATGCTTTGGATTGTCCTCGGTTCAGTCTGTGTGAATTTATACATGACTAGACTGCTTGGGATGGCTAGAGTTTGCCTTTCTAAAACCTAGCCCTTTTAACAACAAATAGTGAACTTTAAAGGTAAAACAACAACGTGCAAATCAAAGTAAATTTTGCCCACAAGCTATCCCTTTTTCCTACAAACAGTGAAAAACAGTGATCAAAATGAAATATAAATTCAAATAAACCTTCTCTTACCAGACAACTGTACAGTCAATCATAAACCAAGACAGGATTTTTTAGATAACCTCTTATAAACAGCTTTGTCTCTCTGTTGCATGCTCTAAAAGGAAAATCCAAAACTCCCCACCTAACACTCTGTCTCTGTTCATATGAGTTCTAAGCAAGATTTCATGTGTGGAATCAGTTTTTAATTTTAGAAGATGTTTTTTCTCTACAGATTTGTACTTCTTGAGGGAGTCCTGTGTAAGTTAATATCATTTACCATACAATGGCAGTTTAAAGGAGAACAATGCTTCAAGCATTGTAATTAATCTGCTCACTTTGCTGTTATTTGCATGTATATATATATATATATATATATATATATATATATATATATATATATATATATATATATATATATATGGATTCCATACACTTGGTCGAATTTCATTTAGTCGAAAATGATACCAGGCATTGCATTTCACTGAAAGCTCAATTGGTCGAAGTTCATTTGGTCGAAAATGGAATATAGCCCCTGCCCCAATGCAGTGCAACCCAAAGTGAGAATATTAAATAAAGGGGGTGTGGGGGGCATAGTC